>NW_021769402.1:0-600 GCF_005508785.2 Acyrthosiphon pisum
TGTAGCGAATAAGATGATTTGAGTAAGGTTTATTTGATTATTAATAGTATAAACGTTTTAATATTAACGTTTTATTTTTAAAAAATAACAACTAAGATATTATATTTGCCAACGAAAAAAATGGCAAAAAAAATTATTTGTAAATGTTTGAGATTTTAAAACACTTAACCCCTCCTTCTTGAAAAAAATCTGGTTGCACTACTGCTCACTGTTATGGATGGTGTTAAATTTGAATTCAATGATATAATATCATTGTATACAAAAAACGATTCTGAGCAGTGAGATTTGTCAGCCTAGGATATATATTTATTCAAACTATTTTTGTTACATTTTGTTAAAATTACTATGTACATTGTAATAAGTAATTAAAAAAATATTATTCTTAAAAATTTAAAACATTCAACGATCAAAGAAATACGTAGGTACTATATTATATCTACACTTGAATCATCATATTCTGTACACAATGAAATTTCGTTTTAAAATTCCATGTTCTCCTCTCCGGCATCGGGACATCGACAGTTTTGAACGGTAAACCTCGATGCCGGATTCATCAAACTCACCTATGGACATACGCTACAGATCTCCATCAAGATTGTG
>NW_021769403.1:0-7716 GCF_005508785.2 Acyrthosiphon pisum
TTTCTTTTTTGATTCTTTTGTTATACATTTATTAATTTAATTTTTAATAGCTGTAAGTGGAAATAATTTTTTATTTGTTATGAATAATGTTGCAGTTTTTTAACTAAACAAAGTTTAAAGAAAAATACTATTTTAATTTTTGAGATTTCATCTAAGTCAGGGACCTATTAGCTAGAATGGTATTTTAGATTGCCCAACATTTTTATATGATAATGTTACATTGATGAATCACAGTAGTAACATTCAATCACAATATGTATGTATATACTGTAAATATTCAAAGTTTTCCAACAGTTTTAGTTATATTTAAATTTAACCATCAATAAACAATGGCTCAATGGAAATTATTAATGAACCATTATATTTATTTTGTGTGCCTAAAGTTTCGAAATTGAATAATTCACGAGCTCCGAAAACAAACCCATATTTTAATTTCCTATGTTATTTCACAAGATTAATAAAATAACATAACAGATTTATATTAATGAAGTATAATATTTCGTTGTGCAATAAAATTCACCAACTCCGTAAAGATTTACGCTTGCCGAACAGACACAATTACAGTCTACAGTATAATGTGTACAACAAAAATATGACATCGAGAAGATCGATTAAAGGATGCTATATATTGACACTTAAAACCGTAGACTGATGAAATCAGAATATTTTGTCGAGAAGTATAGTTTTTTAGTAGGTAATGACTGCAAAAATAAATTTTACGAGACGAATGTAAATTCATGATTCACGTATTACCATTTACCATTGAGTGCACATATATAGTATTAGGTATAGCAGTAACAAACTACAAAAAGAAAGGCCAATTATATTCATGCACGGATATTATAGAAGACAGAGTCGCAGCATAATAATATTTATATTTTTGGGGTAGACTGGTATTTGCCCAGTATTCTACAACAATAAACTCCCAAACCCGTTTTATTCCGGCTTTTTTTTTTAATCTATTTCAATTTCTATTTTTTTTCTATGTATACCTTTTTTGGGTTATACCTAAATCCAATATCTGTATACCTAATATACTCGTACCGTACGTCTTGTAAGACTTTTGAAAATATACTAAATATACTGTATTGCGATTATAACAAGCCCGAATTAAGACATTTTGATGCCCTGCAGGGGCCAACGTTTTAAATGAGGCCCCTGTACGAATACAAAAATGTATAATATATTATTTAATATTAGGTGCCTGTTATAATAAATATATATAGGTATTAGGTATATAGCAATAAATAATGAATAATGTAGGTACCCATCACTTTATTTATAAATTATAAGTTACAAGCTTTTTTCCTCTCTAAATAATCATCGATTTTTTTTTTAGGTGATTTATACAGTGTTACAGCCTATAACGAAAAAAGTAATGGACAAATCTGAGGCCTTTAAACAAATTCTAACTATCGAGGCCCGGTGGCCATGCCCCCCCTGGACCCCCTTAATCCGGGCTTGGATTATAACAGTGGTCTAACCATATACATATCTATATAGGTACCCAAAATCTTAGTTGTCTGTTGATAACATTCATTGTATAACAAAAAAAAAATACTACTTTTTGGGCTTATGAACAAAATAAAACTTATATTAACAATTTTACTGTCCTTTTTATAAGAAACAAATAACTGAAGAAAACTCAATACTGTAATATTATGTACTAATGTGCTAAATAATTAACTATTCATATTGTAAACTGGACAATACGTATATTTTAAGCAAGAACTTTTATATTTTAAACTTCATTTTATCTAGTGTCCACTCTGGTGCATATTTTGATCACATTGCTATTATAATTTGCTATAGATTAATACAAAAACATGGACTATGGATATATTCTTGATTAATTTACAATACATACCTAGGTATTTCACACTAGCTGTTTCTTTTCATGGAAGTGATACAAAATCAAATTAAACTAACATACTCGTTTTACAAATTTATAAAACATTATTGTCATCAACATGAATAGTTGTGGTTTTGACAAAATAGTGATACTATAAAATATTTATTTGTAGGTATCGATTTGTATGCAAAATTAAATTTAAAACCTTCAATTAAAATCATTAGTTTTCCATGTTTACTGTTTACAAATTCCATTAAAAAAAAAAAAAATATTACCTATGTACCTATTTATTTTCAATTTACACGATTGTACCCCGATTACATATCATGCATGTAATGTATAATATACATTATCACCGCTAACTACACGTCCGATACCGTACACAAATAATGTTTTTTTTTTTTTTTTACAAAAAGCATGAATTTTATTAGATTTTATATTAATAAAAAAATCTATTTATATCATTGTAACATGCATTTCACATATTATAATGCATACATTAATTTCGTGGTAACTGGTAATATATGAATTTGATATTAGAGAATATAGATTGTTCAATTATAAATGTTTGGAGGGACAACCTGATTAAAACAGCCGTGCAACTCGACGGCGACGGCGATGTGACCGTCAGGTATTGCCCGCACTCGAACTATAATGGCGTATGGTAATTGTCGTGTGATAGTAGTGGACTGTAAAGGCGGAAAGGTAATAGAAAAAAAAAATAGAAAAGGAATATATATGATAATATGAGTTACAATTTATTAGAATGGTCGGTAAAAAATAATCCTATGCACTTAAAAACTAGTGTTAGTAAATATATGCGCACGCCAGTGGCGTATCCAGGGGAGGGGCTGAGGGGGCTGCAGCCCCCCCCCCCGAAATGTTAAAATTTATTTTAATGGTCTATGATAGTAGCTCAAAAAGTCTTAAATTGTATTTAAAATATTTAAAAATGTACAATATGTATTAACACTTTTCAGCTATCTATTTGTGCTAGTACGTATTTAATGTGTAAAAGTGTAAAAGTGTAAAAGTTGATCAGCACCTCCCGAAAAAAAATCCTGGCTACGCCACTGGCGCACGCTCACAATACGAACGGCAAAAATAAATGTGTAGAAATAAAATAGCAGTATAAAAAAAATAATAATTCAAACTTCGCGAATAAATAAATACGGTAGGTAGGTAAACAACAAAATATATAGTACGTGTGTACGACCTGATAGCGGCGAGACTGATAGCGACGGGTGTTGACAACCGATGGTGCTACCGTTGTCCCGGTACGACGATGGAGAACAGCCTGCTGAAGGTGGTTGACCGGGCTGCGACGACATACCACAACGTCGACTTGGACCAAAAAACAGCCGACAGACGGCCGACTCAACACGTGAGAAACGTGGCGGATCGCACTGCGCACACAGCGGGCGGGCGATAACGACGGAACACTACGGTTTTGACACGGGCGGCCGCGACACGCAATTTGTGTGTGCAACGAGGGGCACGACACGGAACAATAAATTATTAGCACAGACGGCTCGAAACGCACGGAAAGCCAAGATGGCGTTACTGACGACGACGGCGCGCCGGTTCGCAATAGTCACAAAACTCCGGCCTAAGGAAAAGACAGTAATTGCCAAGACGGCTCAGGAACGGAGATTCGCGACTCGTGACTATTATAATGCGACTAACTAACACGGCCACGGGCTAGCTTGCGGCGGGGTAAAGACCGTCGGCGGTCCGCCGATAACGGTTCCCTCTCTGGAGATGTCGGAACGGTCGCGCGGTGAGTGTGGTATTAAATATTATAGTGGGGCAAAGTCCAAGACCAGCATCTCGTACCAAACATTCTCCCCACGTTGGGAGACGCAGGCTTCCAAAACATCCCATGATCCTTGATGAGAGAGCGAACAAACTTAAATTAACTTAAAACTAGAATACATTTATTTTTTGGAGGAACATTTAAGTGGAAAGACAAGGAACTTATTGATCTACCGGCAATCTAACCAATTTAAAAACTGGTCTTTTGTAGGTTCCATCTTTGGTACGCACGGTAACGACTCGAACTTTTTTGTAATTGCCAGGATCACACGCCCCAAACTCCATTCGGAAGGGGGTCGGTTGGGGGCCTCGACGATGACCATGTCACCAACTACGAGATTCAGACCTTTTTGGAACCACTTCTGGCGGCCTTGTAAGGTGGTCAGATATTCCTTCGCCCACCTTTTCCAAAAGAATTGGTGACACTGACGGATCAACTGACATCTATTTAGTCAGTTGAGGGTAACCTGTGAAACGTTGAGTTCTGGAAGAGCGTGCAATGGTTGCCCGATCAAGAAATTGCCGGGCGTTAACGGAACGAGATCATTTGGATCTGATGAGACGATGTAAGTGGCCGTGAATTTAATATTCCTTCGATGCGGGTGACCAATGTTAGCATTTCCTCAAATGTTAGAATTTGAGTACCAATGACATGCTTCATGTGATATTTTGAACTCTTGATTGCAGCTTCCCACAACCCACCGAAGTGTGGTGCGGCTGGGGGATTAAAATGCCAAGTGCACGGAAGGTGAGAAATCATTTGCTCTTGTACAGTGGTGTCCTTAAATATAGAGTTAAGTTGCCGAGCAGCTCCGACGTAGTTTGTCCCACAGTCGGAATACAAATGTTCAGGAGTTCCACGACGAGCTACAAAACGATCTAATGCAGCGAGAAAGGCGTCTGTTGTCAAGTCAGAAACAATTTCCAAATGGACCGCCTTTACTGACATGCAGATGAACAGGGCAAGGTACACCTTTGAAGTGCGAGCATTACGACGGCGAGATTCCTTGATGACGAAAGGCCCTCCATAGTCCATACCCACGTGTAAGAAAGGTCGATGCGGTTGAACACGGCTTGTTGGGAGATCTGCCATAAACGGTCGAGGGTGATCTGCCTTGTGACGGCTACACGTGACACAGGAAAATATAAATCGTCGTATGGCATCTCAGCCAGAGATGATCCAGAATTTATGCGACATCATGGATAGAACTAATTTGGGTCCACCATGAAGGAAACTCAAATGATAATGACGAATTAGTAGTTCAGTGACATGTGCAGAGTGCGGCAGAAGAATAGGATGTTTTGCGTCTTCACTTAACGCCGAATATCGAAGACGACCTCCAACACGAATAAGTCCGTCATTATCAACAAATGGGGCAAGTTGAGAGCCAGTGGAGGGGGAGTTATAATCTGCGATGTAGTCGGCTGCTTCCATAAGTTAGAAAAAAATATCCGTTGTGTCTCTTTAACGGCAGTGGTTAAGACGTGGTTCAACTCTACTCTAGTAAGTAGTCCCGTTACTACAGGTCGGTGTCTAGATCGAGGACTGAAACAGAGACAGTAGGCCAAAACTCGTTGCATTTTAATCAAAGATGAGAACCGTTGAAAAGGTTCAATAGGTGGATTAATTTTAGTAACTTGGAAAACGGTTGTTTTATCAGCTTTGGTCTCCGGCAAATCATCTGGAAGCATTGGAGTGAACGTCGACTTTGGCCAATATTCTTCACTAAGAGTTAAAAATGCTGGGCCGTTCCAATGTAAGGATGACGATACCATAGATGCGGGTAGAAGTCCTCGTGACGCCGGGTCAGCAGGGTTTTCGTGTGTTCGAACGTGACCCCAATGACAATCAGGAATCAGTGTATGGATTTTTGCAACGCGATGAGTGACAAATATCTTAAAATATTTTTGTTCAGACGACAACCACGAAAGGACAACCGAAGAGTCAGTCCACGCCCGTACTTGAAAGATTTTGATTGTTGCCGAGAGAACTTCTTGTATGTGAGACAGTGATTGAGCCAACAACAACGCAGCACATAGTTCTAAACGAGGTATAGATAATGTTTCATCTAGCCGAGAAGTTTTTGATTGGGGCAACCTTTGTCTTGCAAGACACAAAATCAACGGTCACATTTCCAGAGGTGTGGACAATACGTAGATAAATAGTAGCAGCGTAACCCTTCAATGATGCGTCTGCAAACCCGAGGAGTTGAATATCAGAGTAGGACTGAACATAGATATAACGAGGCAGAGTGACTTTATGTATGGTCGGTAACTCAGTCAGAAACTGGTTCCAAGCCGTGCTTAGATTCTCGGGTAGTGGAGTGTCCCAGTCGAGTTGGTCATGCCAAAGCTTCTGCATGAACCCCTTGGCCCACATAAGCATTGGACCCAAGGAACCAATTGGATCAAATAATCGAGCGATAACGGATAGTACTTTCCGCTTTGATAGTTGAGGTTCCGGAGTGCTAGTATGATAAGCGAAATAGTCAGAGTCAGTATCCCAGTGAAGACCAAGAACCTTGATAGACTAATCCTCTTTTGGATCGAATGACGTCTGCTGAGCACAATCCTCCGGCGGTACCTGCTGCAATATCTGAGGACAATTGCTCGTCCATTTTTTCACCTCACATCCACCAGACCACAGTAGGTCAACAATTTGTTTCTGGAGTGACAATAATTCCTTTTCAGAGTCAGCACCGACGACTATATCATCCACATACGTGGCATCTGTAAGGATTCCCTTTGTACCTGGGAATCGATGACTTTCTTGTGCATTCAACTCGTGAAGGCATCGAATGGCTAAGTATGGTGCGGAACTAACTCCATATATCACCGTCAGTAATTCGAACTCCTTTATTTCTTCAACGGGTGAATCACGCCAAAGAATATGTTGGAATGGGCGATCTTCAGATCTGATCAAGATCTGTCGATACATTTTTACGATATCAGCGGTGAAAATATATCGATGTAGTCGAATGCGCAAAAGGATGTCTCTGATGTCTGTCTGGAGCTTTGGACTCGTATATAGGACGTCATTGAGCGAAAAACCGGAAGACGACCTGGCTGAGGCGTCAAAAACTACTCGGAGCTTTGAAATATCACCATCTGCCTTTAATACTGCATGATGAGGGATGAAGTATTTTCCAGCTTGCCGTGCAACTTCCATGTGGCCAAGTGTTTGATAGTCGTTCATAAATTTGCGATAGGCTGTGTATAATTGTGGCTCCTTCATCAGTTTACGTTCTAGATTGTAGAAACGTTTAAGGGCCAAAGCTCTTGACTCTCCGAGCTCGGGGGAATTAGGGCGAAACGAAAGGGCAACACAAAACCGACCACACGGAGCACGATAGGTGGTCGTCACAAACATGTGTTCGCACAGCTGATCCTCGGTAGTGGGTGACACTGGCACAGCGGGCTCTTCAACAGTCCAAAAACTGCGTAGTAAATTCTCAACTGACGGAGTCAAGGTTGTAGCTAGTGAAACAGCTGACGAAGGATTGAATTTTGAAATAGCACCGCACACCACCCAGCCAAGTAGGGTATCAAATGCCGATGGATAGCCAGAAGAATGAATTATATCGGCGCGTGGATGAACAATATTTGGAAAGATGTCACCACCAAGTAACATGTCTATCTGCGCTGGGACGTCGAAGTTCGGATCAGCGAGCAGTAGATGTTGATAATGTTTTCGAATGTATGGTGGTAACTGTAATTTCGGCATAACGTCTGTTATTAAAGGTAAAATGAAAAGATCACTACATTGAAATGTATTCTTTGCACTATGGTGTGGAATAAATTGACAATTGGTCATGCCTTTTATTTTTGCAACAGGATTTTGTGCAAGACCAACAATTTCGGTATAACACTTGTGCTTGACGAGACCTATGCGTGACACACAACTACTAGTGATGGCTGAAATTTGTGAACCACTGTCCAAAAGAACTCTTACAGAATGTAAAACACCACAACTGTCCTTAACACGGACAACCGCTGTCCCAAGTACTACCATAGAGTTTGTTCGTGAAGTTCCAGAAAATTGTACTTGA
>NW_021769404.1:0-820 GCF_005508785.2 Acyrthosiphon pisum
TGTTTGCCGTTTGGTGACGGATTTTTGGTATACCGGTTATTTGCTGAACAGTTTAAAGTAAAACAGTTAAAGTCAGTGCTTGTATTGCTATTATTTATTTATTAGTAAAAGAATACTAATAAATTTGTTTATTTTATGTTTAAATTTTACTGAGTTAATAATTTTTTATTATTAAGAGACAGTTCTTGTATTTAGTGGTGTGCTCAGCTTTTTGGAAATCCCTTTCAGAGTGTGCTTTTTTTGCCTTTTACAGACCCTGATATAACATACATTTTTTATTGATGTTTTGGTGAAATCAATTTAAAAAAAGCCTAAGAGGGGAAGGTACTCCTTCATCTATCTTGTCTTATTACAAAATAAAATACTCTTATTATTTTCATCACCTTAAAAATATGATTTAAAAAAAAAAATTAAAAAAGACATCCCCTACACTGTGACACTGTGTGTTATTATTTTTTTTAAATAAGGTAATTTCTTTACCATACTCTCTATATAATTAAATAATAAAATAAATATAATAATATAACATATTAGGTATATTGTAATATAATGTTTTTTAAAAATTGTTTACTCCCTCAGCATATCATTTCAGTGTTTTTCAGTTTTCCGGTATCACGGTTTTCGGTATTACGGTTTTCCGGTATTACGGTTTTCCGGTATTACGGTTTTCCGGTATTACGGTTTTTCGGTATTACGGTTTTCCGGTATTACGGTTTTTCGGTATATACCGGTATTACGGTATACCGTTTCATACCGGTACCGAATCTAATACCGTGATACCGGTTTCAAATGTCAATACCGTCAACCCTATATTTAAGTA
>NW_021769405.1:0-874 GCF_005508785.2 Acyrthosiphon pisum
TATAGTTTTTGGTTTTAAAAATGGTTTTAATACTGTCAATCACAATTTTTTACAATTTTAGTTTTAATATAAATAGTAATGTATAATAATAATAATAATAAATATGAACTTGGATTATTTGTTAAGCATTCTGAAGAATATTAAAATACAGTAATTAAACGCTGTACTTAACGTTGCAATTATGGTTATTAGTTTATTTTTTACATTACAAATAATATATAATCAATTAGGTACTACTAATCAGTATTTGCTTAATATTTTTGCAATGAAAATCATTTGCGGTGGCACAATATTTAATCATACCTCATTATGTTTACCTACGAAAGATATTGCTAAGCAATACAAATTCAAACATACAATATAGTGTAGTGTAATGATATTTAAAAAAATTAAATTAATTTGTGCGTCGACTGCAATACGTAGAAATCAAACATATTGTACATACAACAAAATTGAAAATCTTTTACATACCTTGGTCATAGTAGATATATGCTTTTGAAATTATAATAATTTGTGTATGAAACTTACTATTAATCAATTTAAATGTATATATATACATATATATATATATATATGCATGTGCTACATCAGTTACAAATTCACAATGAATAATAATTAAGTATTAGCTGTAGGAATACTTATGATTAACAGAGTATGGTTTAGATACAAATTAGTAACCAGTATTGATACAACGATGATTCTTTTTCTTGTGTTTTTGCTTATTGTATTATATTTTATTTAATATAACATTAAACACAATACAATTTAAATAAATAATAATAATAAATTATAAAGTAGAATACAATGATATCTATATGTATAAATATATGTCATGAATAATACATTTTTGCATGCCCACGACATAAAAACGATG
>NW_021769406.1:0-1214 GCF_005508785.2 Acyrthosiphon pisum
GTCCCCAGTTCGAGAAAATGCCACGTATAATTGTCCATGTGATAAAGCACTCTGCACGCAGATCTACGCCAATGTACTTGAATGTTTGACCTTGCGCTTTGTTTATCGTAATGGTAAAAGAAACTTTAACCGGGAATTGAAGCCGTTTGAAAGAAAACGGCAAGTCTGAGGGAATCATGGGAATTCTTGGAATAAATGCAATTTCTCCTTTTGCTGGCCCTGTAAGAATTACTGTTTCTATAATATTATTTCGCAACGATTTTATTTGTAATCTTGTGCCGTTACATAAGTTCGGTGGTTGAATATTACGTAATAATGTAATTGAAACACCAATTTTTAATTTTAGCTTATGAGGAGGAAATCCCGAAGGAGAAAGAGAATTGAGAAATTCTTGTGGATAATGAATAGCATCATCTGTTGATGTATCTGTATCAATAGATAGATATTCACGTGAGTGTCCGTCGAATTTTAGAAGGATGATATCATTGATTTCTCCTGCTGTTACATTTCTCGGGAGATAATAGCTCTTTCACATATCCACTGATACGATTGATTGGACAGATTAAAAATGTCAGGATAAACTGTAGAAATCAACTCTTCCACGTTATTGACCACCCGTCCAATTGTGTGATTGACAGAAATGTAACCATTTTCATTTTCTAAAGTTCCATTTCCAATTTTCAACAACGGTTCGGGAAAAATATCGTCGTAATGGCCGTACACGTAATTCACGAAAAATAATAACTCAAATCAACAAACATGCCCGATTAATCAATAGCAACCAATATATTATAATACACTATTATTATTTTAATCTGCAACAATAAACTTTATTTTTTATTTTTTATTATTTAGTTTATTTTTTCTGGACAGATTGCGCCACTGTTGTATTTTTGACATCCATATTTCCTACTTTTCTGGTGGATTTTTCTAAACAAATGTGGTACTATGACCTCCAGCAGACTGTCAAGTATAACAGTAAAAAAAATTCAGCCAAATCGGTTCAGTAGTTTTCTCGGTTAGCACGGTCCAAGAAAACCCTTACAATTTTATATAATAGTATAGATACGGTAGAATTTTTAGATTCTGAGTGAAGCAAAGGATCTGCAGATCTATTCTACAATGATGTTTATTTTAATTTTTAATTTCTTGTCTATAGACAGTTTTTCTGGGTAGGTAGTAAACTTTGTCCAAGAGTAATTTTCAGCCACTCC
>NW_021769407.1:0-803 GCF_005508785.2 Acyrthosiphon pisum
AAAATTGTACTAGTGTTAATGTTTTGTAATTTGCATGATATTTTATAATTAATTTAAATGAGGTGACAACATCAATCATTACAACTTAAAAGATAAATGTATATTGTTATGTTTAATACATATGCCAGATGCCTACAAAACATGTGTAAATTGTGTAAATCTAATAAAGATTTAAAAAAAAAAATAGTAAGTAGGTATGTGATTAATTATACATATTATATAAATTACTACTAATTATTTGCCAAATATAAAGTATTAAAAAAAAAATTTTTACATAAAATTATTAATAGTAAATTAGCTTGCCTTCCCGCATTATACATCGTTTCAAGAATCGTACTATGAAAAAAGTATTCGTAACCCGATATTGAGCCCTTCTACTTTTCTGGCAAACGCACCAATTATAGTCATCGATACTTCGAAACAGAACGATTCAGCCACTGCCTCAGCAGTAGATGTTCAATTGGAAATTGAAGCATCAGAATCGCTTACAGGTGTAACTGCTTACTGTTTATTAATTCATGATCGAATTGTAGAATATGTACCTTTTACTAGAGAAGTAAGAAAACTTGTGTAAATAATGAATCAAAATTGTATATTATATTTAATATTTGTTGTAAAATACTATAACTGATTAAAAATAAATAAACAAAATTATAATAATAAAAAAAATATTTGTATTTATTTCTAAAAATGATATTAAAAATCGTTTATAATTTTTTCTATAAAATTACAGGGAGATTTGTTTCACTGTTAGACATACATTCCTGGTTAAACTTTTTTCATCTCCCCGTAAAAAGTGACTC
>NW_021769408.1:0-847 GCF_005508785.2 Acyrthosiphon pisum
CGTGTGTTTACCGAAGACCATCATTACTGCTTTACATCGATACTCGGATTCTGGGAACGACTACGACGGGTCCCTCATGAGTCTATATTATATTTATTTAAATCAAATGGCTGTTGTCTAGAATTCTTAAGAGGACGCTACCCATACATTTGTTGTCTCCGTCTTACACACGCACGACATGGCAAATTGTCGTTCACAAGTTTCAATAGTGTGCTGTTAGTTTTGATACTAGAGTGAATTGACCTATTTTAAAACTTTTAGGTAAGAACATTATCTGTGCTTAAGCGTTGCCGATTTTTCAAAATTTTTATTTTCAAGCAAGATATGGGTATGTGAAATATCAAAAATTTTAAATGCTCATATCTCGCTTGAAAATTAAAATATCGAATAAAAGCCAACGCTTAAGCACAGATAATGTTATTATCTAGAAAATTAATGATAGGTCCAATCACTCTAATATCAAAACTAACAGCTCACTATTGAAACTAGTGAACGAAAATTTGCTATGTTGTATGTGTGTAAGACAGATACAACCAATCCATGGGTAGCATCCTCTTAACATAAATTTTATATAAACGGACCATAAAGTCATATCTTATTGTTATTACTTGGTTGTTACGTGTTGTAAAACGATAGGTAGTATACCTACCAAATTTAGTTATTTTCCATATTGTATTTAATATTTTGTTTAATTCGTCTATTTATTTAATGGTAGCTGTAATAATTGTAATATTAAAAATATTGTTCTCGTAATAATTAAGATGTTTTAATTATTGAATGAGTATCCCAATACCACCACCAGTATACCTATAAATATATTATATATAATTTAATAATTTTAGAATAA
>NW_021769409.1:0-822 GCF_005508785.2 Acyrthosiphon pisum
GTAATACTACGAACGCTCACCGACACTTTATACATTGATTATTACGATTACGTATAGACAGTGGACACTACACAGTCAGAACACACTGTGCCATTTCCTCATAGCCACATTGTCACACAACTTAGTAATTGATTTTATTTTTATAAGCTAAAAGAAAAACGGAGCAAAAAAAAAGTAAGCTACCAGCAACTAGTAGTACCCCATTGATTTTTTTTAAAATTAAGCTTGGAATTGACGTAGGTAAGTATTACAATTTTAAATTATTCAAAATACTAAACATTATTAGGCCCGGAACTAAATGTTTTAAAATCGTACAAAATATGTACGACGTATTTTATACACTTATTATAATTTATAATTAGTATTACAACTCGCGCTAAAATTATGCAAAATTAAATAAACACCAGTTAAAAAATGTATTGAAAATTTAACTGCAGTCACTGCAGTTTATTCAATCAACTATTAGGTATCTATGTCATATTAATTTTTATAAAATATTTGAATGAGTTTATTAAAAAAAATAGAATTTAATAATTTATAATAATAATTAATAATGCATAATATTTAATAATAATTTTACCTACACAATTTCTTGTATATTATTTAAAGAAACAGAGAAATCTGATGATGTATTACGGGCAAAGCCCCCCACAAGTTTGCCATACAAATTTATTTTGATCCCCTCCCATGAAACATTCTCAATTACGCCACTTATAAAGACCATACTAAAACTAAATTCTGTGTTACCCAATACGTATTGTACAGTATACTATATAGTATACTGTTATCTAATGTGGACGTGTTTGGGTAATATAAATTTAC
>NW_021769410.1:0-786 GCF_005508785.2 Acyrthosiphon pisum
TAATTATCTCAGATCTTACTTGTTACTTTTTTTCATCAAATGTCTAATAAAAGACACTTATAATTAATTAAAGTCTCATTCCGGGACAATATGCTGTCATACTCAAAACCGGTACTGTCCCGGCCAAACCGGGACGTATGGCAACCCTAGAGTACTCTGTCTAAATATTTTGCTTTTAAAGATGAAACTAAAACTGAATGTTGTAATTTTAAAAAAGGGTGGTACCATGTGGATGTCGCTTTGCTGTACAATAGGTTACAAGTAGGTTACTGTATAATGGATGGTATTAAATTTTAAATTTGAATTCAATGATATAAATGATATAATAATTTATAATTTGTCAGTGTGGATATTTTATATTATATTTTTATTGATATTACTTATTCTTAATATGGTAATCGGTAAGTTGAATTAATATTATAAAATTACAACAAAATAACTAAAAACGTTATACTTAGTTATTTAATATGTAATTTCCTCCAAATTTGAACATAAAATAACTATAAAAAATAACAGTTTTTATATTTTTGAGATTTTTTGGTTATGGAATAACTAACTTACGTTGAACCTTGTTTTCAATCCTTAGCCATAAAATTTCAACATTTTATACTAAAGTATAAAATGTTGAACGTATATTTATATTCACATAATACTCATGAATAATATTTTCAAAATAAAACACAAAACTAAAACCATTCTCCTTCGTTTAAATATTTAATTTCGTCTAAATTTGAACAAAAAAACATAAAAATAAACTATAAAAAAAACTGTTTTTATATTTTGTGG
>NW_021769411.1:0-933 GCF_005508785.2 Acyrthosiphon pisum
GTATTCATATATCATCAAAAATCTATTCATTCATCAATTATATTCATTATATCTGTGCGCGCACTATTCAAAAATCATCATTATATATCAATATCAAAAAAAAGGACTTATATTTTGCCTATAAAAATCTCAACTCATTAATTCATAATATTCATTCAACACAAAAAGGACTTAATATCTGCCTAGAAAAAAAAAGGTATAAGGTCTTAATATCCGCCTTAGAAAAAAAAACTAAAAGGTCTTAATATCCGCCTTAGAAAAAAAAAGGTATAAGGTCTTAATATCCGCCTTAGAAAAAAAAAACTAAGAGGTCTTAATATCCGCCTTGGTAAAAAAAAACCTATTACTTTTTATATATACCCACAAAGATATATATCATTGCCCCTAAGAAAAATCTATTGTTAATATGTTTTATTACACCCCTGTATTCTTATAAAATTTAAATATTATTTTTAAACGAAAATTGTTAATTTCTTAAATATAATTTTTTACGATGGACTACTAAGTCCAAAGGAGACGTGACAAGCTTACAATTTTTCCTTACGCACTAATAGAAATATTACAACTCACACAACGCTGAATGCACCGGCCGCTTGCTCTGCCATCTCCCTGTATACTGCTCTCTTGCACTAGACGGTCGCAATGTAAGTTCTAACCCTCGGAGTCGTTGGAAAGGTGATCAGTCCTCCAACTGTGGTCCTAGATGGATTGCCTCCATGGAAATCCGTGAAGTCGAAAGAAAAAATGTTTTCAAAATTTCAAAAAAAAAATTTTTAAAGTTTTTCGAAGTTGAAAGTTTTCCTCGACTTTGGACTTCCTGCTGGTATGGGTCCGTTTCCGACTGCGCCAAATGTGTTGCGTGCACCCGACTTACAAGAAGATGGTGACAGGATGGGATGATGGTAGTAGCGTCAAAATGATCAACAGTGTGTG
>NW_021769412.1:0-1234 GCF_005508785.2 Acyrthosiphon pisum
CAACGCGCCCGTTTCAGCTTATCAATTTGATAAGCTTTTGATCGCCAATAGTTTATAAAGTTTTTGATATTTTCCGTTTCAATATTTTGTAACCTCTTTGGAAACGTATCTTATGATATTATAAACAAACCAGTATGAACGTACAAACAATATTCCGCATTCCAGTTGATAAAAGCGAAAATTCATATATGCGTCGCTAGCACTCAAATGGTTAACATTTGTTGGCTTTATTCATCTAGTGAAATACGGAGAACAGACAAAGGAGAAATGGGTTAAAAAAAGTATACCTACGTGCTGAATATTTCATGATTTCCATCAACGCCAGTGATAAACTATTATTTTATATTATAGTATCATAGGTACTTACTGTTTTACTGACCGTGAATTCACAAAGTATTATAATATGAACCATTCGTTTCCAAACATAATAATATTATATACCGATTATCGGAATTACAAGTCTGCTCTAAAATTAAAACTACATTACAATATTAGGTTACAAGTGGCATTGATATTACGGTGTACGGTGTACCAAACTAATATTTAATATTGACGTGACGAAACCTTATCCAAAAATATACGAACATGGTATGCGACGGGACTACAATAGAGCCCCGGAGCCCTCAAATGTTGTCTGACTATTTATACCATATACCTGCATTGAACAATGCTGTCGTATCTTTATGACGCATAGTTACTGCAGTCTTTGAATCGATCCATTCATTCCAGGCACGGCACTAGAATTTTTTTCCAGGGGGGGCAGAGTGGGGCAAATATTTTTTTTACATGGGCTAAAATTGTTTCAACAAATGCTGAAGTTATTTAAATGAAATATAAATATTTTCGTATCATGTAGGTAACATAATATAGCTATTTGCTATTTAGTACATACGTTTTATATTGTATGCTCTAAACGTCTAAACTGATAATATATACAAACTTTTGAATAGTTAAAAATGTTTTAAGAATAATGTCAAATATTTTTTTTGTACCTTATGTAATATGTAAGAAAATGTTTAATCACAGACCTTCAACAACTATATTCATAATTATAACATGATATACAAAAATGATAAATTGACTTTAATGACTTTAATATGACATACCTTTGTGAATGAATAATTATGTTTCTTTTACTTACCTACATTTCATAAATATAAATTAAAGGATGTGTTTAGTAATGAGCAGATGAATTTGTTTCAATCATCTTTAATGCAATGATTTGGGATTGGGA
>NW_021769412.1:3289-4236 GCF_005508785.2 Acyrthosiphon pisum
AACACTTCACTACTAGCAATACTATTGCGCTACAATAACCTATCGTATAACTGATCTAACGAACTATCTAATCGATGCATTATTTATTGCATTTTTATCTGAAAATACTCCAGTAAATATACAATTAACAGTAAAAAAATGTGTTATGACTTATTTATCTCATAATAATAATAATAAAAAATTTATAAGATGTAGCACAACTATATACTTACCCATCTTACGACGGCGTGCCTACACTGGCGGAGGTCTATAAATTATATTGATTCATGTACATATTAATCTATTATTATTATTCTACCATAGATTATTTTACTAGTATCCATATGCAGTCCTGTAAAGTATACTTTTATAAAGTACTTGAGTAAATACTCAAATACATTTTTTTTTAAGTATTTAAGATACTACTCAAATACTTTAATTGTAAAGTATTTCAAATACTACTCAAATACTTTGAAAAAGTATTTGGAATACTTTTCAAATACTTTTGGTTTTTAAAGTGGGTTTCTAATTATCGTAATATAAACACATAGGTAGTAGGTAATCTAATAGTTATCTAATAGTTTTAAAGGGAATATTGTTATTCAATATTCAATAACTTTTTTTAGAAATCTGGTTTTCACAAACCTTTGGGCTTCGGCTAACACAGAAATACAGAATATTAAATAAAATTATTATTCTATTATTGTAGTTGACAATAATATTTTTCCAACCAATTATTTCGAATAAAAATAAAATGTTCGAAATAAAAAAAACAAAGTATTCAATACCAAAAAGTATTTAATACAAAAAAAAGTATTTAAAATACCATTCAAAATATTTCATGCTGAAAGTATTTTAAAAGTTATTCAATATTTAAAAAGTATTTGAATACTTTTACTCAATACTTTTACTTAAATACTTTACAGGACTGTCCATATGCTACATAATATTATGGGTTTGAAAAAAAA
>NW_021769413.1:0-944 GCF_005508785.2 Acyrthosiphon pisum
AATTCTTTTGACATTGTTAAAAGCATCCAGTTCTGTTTGGAACTGTTTCTGTAATTCTTCAGCTGCCATTTTGTAAATCTGAAAATGCAATACCCTTTAAGACACAATTATGAAGATTGATCGTAATTCGTAGTTAAGTTAAGAATTATTGTTAAATTAATAAAGTATTCTTTACTTCTTTACCAATTACTTCCACCAAAGTAAATTGCACGTTTTAAATTATTATTACCATTTAATATTTATCAATAAAAATTATCAATTAGTGTCTAATATTTCACGAGCGGATCAAAACCACCCTGATCCATGCACATTATTATCAATTCTTCGTTATCACTATAACACATTTTTCGGTAATTTTAACATTTTAAGTGTGACCAACATAAAAATAAAATAATGTGCTTGTGCGATTATTTAACCTTTACTGTTTGTACATACTGTATAATAAATTATCTAATGTTTATTTAAATAATGTAAAAATAGGTTCTAAAAATAACAATTATTATTATTGCTCAGTGTATTACCAGTGTACCTATTACCCACAGGTTCGTTTCTTATAATTTATGAATTTTGAATTTCTGATACGGAGTGATACCCATTGGTTTTGTCTGATGTCTATTAAATATTAGTCATGATTAACTAACATGATATTAGTATTATTAACGCTTTACTACTCAACAGTCAACTTATTGCAGTTTAGTATTCAAGTATAACTAGTACTAGTAACTACTATCTAGAGCTACAGCTCACGGCTGTCGGCTGCCATGGCCTGTGTACAACAATTTGTTTAAGTATCTAAGTTAATTTCAAAAATATAACGGTAAGTAGATACTATATTCTTTATTAATAATGGTAAAGTTATATAAATAGTAAAATAAAAAGTAAATTATTTTTTTGTTTTATAGTTAATACTCTAAAATTTGCTAGAATTTTACATTACAATAGAA
>NW_021769414.1:0-1123 GCF_005508785.2 Acyrthosiphon pisum
ATGTAAGCATCTAAAACTACCCATATACAATTTTACTCTTTTGATTTATATTTATTGCATAATATTTTTTTTTATTTACCTATTTGTTTATAAATAAATATGCTGTTTTTCCTTATGAGTACCTGTCTACATTAGTATCTACTTATGAGTGTTTCATCACAACGAGGCAAATTACTTTTTATATCATATACAAATCTTAATATAATTTATTTATATTAAATAAGTAAAAGAGTAGGTAGGTACTCTTACGTCTATTAAATATTTATACATCAAGTTCAAGTATGGTTATTTTTATTTAGATCAGGGGTGGCCAACCTTTTTCTACATCGTGCCAAATAAAAAAAATTGAGAATGTGCCATAAAAAATTGATACTTATTATTTACTTTATAATGAAACGATACTTATATATATATATTTCCTAACACAAATTTAAATTTTAGATTTTTTTATACCTACTATTTTTATGACAATTAAATTGCATTTTTTTTTTATTGAGCATATTGAATGTATTTGTCGGATATTATCTCTTCGTAATTTGGTTAAAGTTTAGTTAAAGATATAAGTTATGTTTATATTAGTTATATAAGATATACATTAGTTATTACATTTTTTAAATGAGAATTTGTTAAGTAGTGTGTTCAGTAGGTAGGTACTCAGGGGCGGAGTGGCCGGTCTGGAAATGGGAATTTTCCAGATGGCCTGGACCATACTATGGCCTGGTAGCCTGGCCATTTTGTTAGATTTTTTTTTAAAATTATAATAGTACATTGTAATAGTCTCGTACAATCGTATACTCTTATGAGAAAACTTTGGATATACAATTACAAAATATTTGTTACATAAATATAGACATCAAATAAAATTAAATCAATTGATATAGGTAGGTTATTTTTTTAATAAAATACAATTATAGTGTGTGGTCTCGATTCAATCCAACAGAACTAATTACCTACTAAGAAATGATAAACTGATACGACGCATTTCAGCCTGTTGAAACCTGCAAGTTGTTTATACCCTATAGGGCTGTTGAGTGGCGACGAATGGCTAATAATAACTAATGTCTAATACTAGTATTTTGTATTTATAATAATCAATGATAATACATATTAATTTTGTATTATT
>NW_021769415.1:0-1179 GCF_005508785.2 Acyrthosiphon pisum
TTAGGTATATAAAGTTTATTATTATTATTAATATTAATATATTATTTGTTTTAGAAAAAATGACATGCGAAGCTATTTGAACAATTTTGAATTGGAATATTCAAATTGTACCAATTAGTAATTTAGTTATTTGCTGTAATAATCATAAGTTAAATATAAAATCTTATTTAATTATATTTAATACAATTATTAGATAGAAAATACATTTATTAGGGTTTCTAAAGCTACTTTGAATGACCAAAAATTAATGAATCCAATTTCCATAACTCATGTCTAACTAAATTTCTAAAGTCTGAACTAGGTATATGTTGCCGCTTTCCAATTCACATCTACACATCCTGGTCTTCTAAGATCTGCACTATTAAAATTAGCTACCTACTTCTTCACAATCAGACAATAGTAGTATGGTATAGTCTACAAAATAAAAAAAATACATTTATTAGGGTTTTACTTATGTTTATCATAAAGTTACTTTGAATGTCCAAAAATTAATGAATCCAATTTCCATAAATCATGTCTAACTAAATTTCTGAAGTCTGAACTAGGTGTATGTTGCCACTTTCCAATTCACATTTACACATCCTGGTCTTCAAAGATCTGCACTTTTAAAATTGGCTACCTACCTACTTCTTCACAGTTGGACAATGGTATATCCTACAAAATAAAAAAAACACAATATAATAACTGAAGACCGTCAATGGTGGAGTTAACACTAAGATTTGCAATTGTTAATTAATATAATTAACTCAAGATAAGCTAAGTTAAGTGAACACAAGATTGTTTTAAGCCAAAAGTTGAATGTAAACGTTTATAAAGGTACAACTTAACTTAATTTAAATTTATAGTATTTTTATAAATAGTAGTTTGTTTCTTACAATCTTAGCAATAATTTAATATTTCATTCCTCGCAATCATAATTCATTTCAAAAATGATAAAATTATTATTAAAATTAATCATTATTCAGTAGTGTAATTTCATCTATCCGAAACTGGTAATGACAAAATATATGTATGAACTGAAGAAAACATAATTGAGTAGTCCATGTTATACATTGATATCCTATTTAATCTGGAACTTGGAAACCCTCTTTTGCTGACTATAAGAACAAAAAAATACATTTAATTGTAATTCTTGTAAACATATATTTTTAAGTAACTGTAACATAACTAAGTGTTATT
>NW_021769416.1:0-775 GCF_005508785.2 Acyrthosiphon pisum
ACCCAAAACATGCAAAAACATGCACTATAAAACTTCATATTATTATTAATATTGTTATGAAACGGATTGTATCTCAGTTAGCATGTTTTACTGTGTAGCAAAAAAAACATGGAAATGCATGAACGTACGAGCCCTGATTAATACCATAGTTATCATAAAAAAAAATTAAGTAAATTAATTTTTTATTTATTATTTTTATTTTAATACCTAATATCATGTGAGTTCAGAGAATAATTCATTAGAGGGAGGGAGGCTATGCGTAACTTTTGAGAGTGCATGGCCCCTCCACTACTCCAGTCTCCTTAGTCGAGCTTAAGTCTATAATCTATATCCGTTGTTCATTATCATATGAATTCTAAAACTTATAACTTAACATTAATATCGCATACATACACATAACACAAGTATATATAATATAGGTATCTGGCTATAATTGAATAAACAACTTTTCCGATTTAAATGCTAAAAACGAAATAATATATTAAATATAATGCGAGATATAATGCCATTATGTTATAAATAATATCTTGGCCCATAGTAACGAAATTTGTTTATTTAAATTTAAGTTTTAAAATTAATTATATACACGACCACAGACGTCCGATCGAACCCATGCCGGACGAATTTGAAAAGAAACGCTGGTTTAATTAGATAGAACATCGGGGAATGTCCAGGAACTGGAGTGGCGCTTAACTGGAATGGCGCCCATATAATATAACAAGACATACTGCACCGAGGACAAAGAGAGGATAGTGGACCGGACTGTCGGACCTGG
>NW_021769417.1:0-651 GCF_005508785.2 Acyrthosiphon pisum
ATATTTCTGTTTCCTCTTAAGATAAACTTTTGAAATTTAAAACACGGATTAATCTCAAGTAGTTTAGGACACTGTAAGAAAATGAGCCCTTAATATTGTGCCATTTCAAAATGGGAGGATTTCAAAATTTGCAAAATTGTTACTGACTCACTCACTGATCATCAAAATTATAAGACACTTCCCGTATAGGTAGAAACGTGAAATTTGGCACAAAGGTAGGTCTTACAGTGTAACTTAAGGGAAAAATCTAAAAATTGAATTTTTTCAAAGTTGATACCGCTTCAGTGAGTGTATTTCAAAATGTATGAAGTGGCGCGCTTAGCACGCATAAACGTTTACTTTCAAACAGCGTTACAATATGGTAATAAGGAATTGTTTGTAGTTGACTTATATATAATATATTATATTTATAAAACATAATAATGTTTTCGTACATTTATTTTATTCAAATACAAAATATACAAGAAAAAATCTACGACATTAAAAAAAAAAATTTTTAAATTAAAAAAAATAGATAAATAATAATAACACGTCGTCCACGATTCTGAAGCCCGCAAAAATAAATGATATCCCCAACAAAAACATAACCTATAAAAAATCCCATGTTCCAAACTCCCTACCAAAAAAGTCGGCCTATCAAAGTAGGGAAAT
>NW_021769418.1:0-811 GCF_005508785.2 Acyrthosiphon pisum
AAAGATTTAAAGTTTTTATTTTGTAATTTATGTATAAGGTATGTTTGAAGAAATTAATGTATTACAAAGTTCTTTGAAAAATTGTGATTGATTTTCTATGGATGTCGATGCTTAATGAACAAAGGTTTGTTTAGACGAAAATTTGTTTAATGTATCCACTATAAAACCCGTACAACCAACCTATGGAACTATTTTTAGCGTCTGAATATTTTTTGAGACGTAAAATATTTGATATTATAATATTATATAAACGTACCTATGATCTGTGTTTTTATTTGTATATTTGTACGGTTTTTGTTAAAATATGCAGAACATGCAAAAATATGCAATATACAATTTTGATATTTAATCAATCAAGAAATGATTTGTGGACACTCATTGAATGCATGTATGTTGAAAATAGCAACATGCATTTTATGCAAAATCCGGCTTTTAGTTATAATATTACAATGTATCTAGTAACTATATGATATACATATTATAGTAAGTTATTAGGAATGAATCTTCATTTATTTACTAACCGCACATAATGTTGTTAAAGCTAAGATATAAACAGTGAACTGTTACAGGCAACGAAAACAGAAGAAACTTTCAAGAAGAAAAAATCGTCCAAATAATTATTTGTTTCTTATAGAGATTCGTTAAATTTGTTGACTATTGTATAACGTTAACTGTTGAGTATACCTAATTATTTTTAATTGAGTCAATAAATTACCGTACAAATACCACTGCTGTGTGTGTGCAGTAAGGTTAATTGTACTCAAATAAAGTGGATTGTTTTTTTGTCTGACTGGTTAGAACAAAATAAACA
>NW_021769419.1:0-1268 GCF_005508785.2 Acyrthosiphon pisum
CCATTTTTTAAAATGTCTGGTGTTATGGTTTTCTTTAATAACATTTTGTAAAATTGGAGCAAAATCTACTTTAGTTACAGCCGCCATTGAACAATTTTGTTTCCTCCACTCAAATACTCCTCTTTTCCAACCTTCTTTGAGTGGGCGAAAAGCAGCTACGTCGGCTGGTTGTAATATCCTAGTCGAATTAGGGTATAGGGCAACTAAAATAATTTGTAAGTCAGAACAAAGTGTACTAAGTTGATATGTGAGATGACTTTTATGGCCATCAACAAATAAAATTACAGGTAGTTTTATGTTATTCTGTAGTAAAAAAGGATGAAAAATATTTGCAATAAACTCATAGAACGTTTCAGATTTCATCCAACCACTGTCAGACAGACCAATTCCCCAGTTAGTCGGTACTGAGCTCAAAATATTTTGAGGAATTCTTTTGTAATTGTACACAACCATCGGGTGACACATCACTCCAGCTGCACTAAATACAAACATGACGGTTAAATTTTCTTTTGAATTCCCTACTGAGACTTCATATACATCTTTACAACCCCTGGGAGCTAAAACTGCTTTTGTTTTGGGACACAAGGAAAACCCGGTTTCATCACCATTAAAAATTCTTGTTGGATCACTCAATATATCATATAAACCTTCTTCTTTTAAATACTGTTTAATACCTTCAAACCATTTTTTTATATCTTGTTCACTAATACAGGCACTTGCAGCTGTCACATGCTCACTTGTCCTGACAGATATATTTGGATGACGCTTCATGAAAGATTTGTACCATCCAATACCTATAAAAAGAATAATAAATGGTTATAATAAGATAAAAATGTATTTAAAATTTGAATAAAAAATCATTTTTTATTGAAAAATCTAAATAGAATTAAAGCCTGGTTGATTAATAAATGTAAATCGGATAAAAAATTCCAAATTAGATAAGAAAAAAGTCTTATATGAATAAAAAAAAAAATTAATTTGAATAAAAACCATTTTTTTATTGAAAAATTTAAATTGAATAAAAAATCCTTCCTTAAAAATAATCCAAATTAGATTAAAAAAAAGTCCAATTTCAATAAAAAAACTTATTTGAATAAAAAAACAGTTAAGTAAAAAACAATCCTAAATCGGATAAACTATTCTAAATTGGATAAAAAAGTCTAATAGGAATAAAAAAAATAATTTGAATAAAAGACCATTATTTATTGAAATATCTAAATTAAATAAAAAATCCTTGTTGAAAAAAAATCCTAAATCGGATAAAAAAA
>NW_021769420.1:0-907 GCF_005508785.2 Acyrthosiphon pisum
TTTATGAGTTATAAAATATAAGTATATAAAGTAAATATTATTGATGAGCGATTGGACCAACATTTTGCGGGATGACCGTGTACCACTCCGCTTGATGAAGAATTCGACGCAGTAACGTACCTATTTTGCCTATACGTCACGCCGTGCAATAAGTATTTCACCTAAACAAATCATAAAAATACGATTTTTTTTTTAAAAAACGGGGAAATCCCTTGATCCTGTATGGCTATATATCATGCGGTGCTTCGAATGTACCTCGTAATTGATAAAAAAAAAACGATTGGGAACAGGCCCCAACATTTAACCATGACTGGAATGAAACGACATTTCGTTTTTTGCGACCAAAGTCCGTGGTAATAACTGCAGTGCATTAATATTTAAGGTGATTCCAGTCGGTCAAAAATAACCGTTTTTAGACCCTCTGCTCTGACAAGATTGTGAAATTTTAGATGGTCCGATTTTAATGCTGTAAAAATAATAACATTTCTTAACATCTCCTCTAGAGAACGGTCGGAGCTTTTTTTGAACTTTTGACAATATTATAATACTATACAAATTTCAGTTTTTACAACATTTTTGTTCAACCATATGTATTGAAGAAATCAACATTTCTAAAAAATTCTTCGACCGTTCTTTAGACGTGTTAATAGTTGTTAGGATTGTTACAGAATCGAAATCGGGCCAACCTAAGTCTCACAATTTTGTCAGAGCCGAGGTATGTTTTACTCGAAAATTAACCATATAGTTTTTTCCAATTTAATATATTGACATGTGCCTGCGAGTGCGAGAACGCTGGGTTCTTAGAAGTTAGAATGCGTATACGGGTCGCTACGCGTTGACATACACTGCGGTGTGTGCCAGGGACGTAGCCAGGATTTTATTTCGGGGGGGTCAGGTCAAAAAAAAA
>NW_021769421.1:0-765 GCF_005508785.2 Acyrthosiphon pisum
TTACTATCTAAGCAATTTAATAAAACAAATATATAATATATTTATAATTTTATCGCTTTATTACTATGCATATATGAATATTATTAATTGTATTCATCGATATGAAAATCTATAAAAGCCAATCCCCATGAGATATCAACTCTCAGTTATTGACCATCGAATTGACTTGCGTGCTTCATGACAGACACTTGAGTATACTTTTTTTTTTATTTAACTTTTTTGTTATTTTTTTTTTATTCTGTGTTTATACAATAATTATTTGTGTGTATACATTGTATACATTGAGCAACAACCGACTCTCATTACAATTTGTATTAACTAAGGTAAGAAAATATTTTTTAATATTTTATTATGCTATTGTTGGAGAGTCATTTTTACAGTTTTTCATTTTGAATTAAGTTGTGCGATGAATGTAGACATTTTAGTCCAAGGCTGGTCAAGTTCATTTTTTTTTTTAATTTGTTAAGTAAATTTTTTTATAAAATAAAAGTAACTTCTCTTAGTTAAAAACAGTTACTTTTTTTTCGTATACAATTTATTATTATACATATAATTATTTTTAAAGCTAACAAATAACATAATTATTCAAAAAAATTCTTATAATTTTTAAGTAAATACAAGTATGAACATTAATTACTTTAAATACTTATATACTTAAGTCTTTAATCAATGATGGAATCCAACCAAATAATTATATTACTTGAGATCCTGAGCGGAGCGATAAATGTGTTGATTTTACATTATGTTTTTTTTTATTTTTATTTA
>NW_021769422.1:0-1037 GCF_005508785.2 Acyrthosiphon pisum
AGGTGAGACGTGTATATTATTATATTAAACACGGTGTAACAGACCGACACGTAATGTACGGTGAGTATGCGGGTTGATGACCTGCTTCGACGGGCAAGGGACGCGTCTGGTGGACCGGTTGCTTGTGTCCTTCGAAGAAATGACAGTTCAATGTTCCCCTGCTATGACGCCGATGCTCGACAATGTGTCCCAGTAGGTTTATTTGTATGTGTATATGCATGTGTCTGGGAGTCGTGTAAAATTATGTTGTTTAAGAGTCTCTACATAAGATCGTCCTACTACTGTGTTATACCTATCTGCCTAATGATGTGTGAGTTACCTACGCTTATTATACAAATATTCAAGCACTTACCTTGCGCGTAGATTGCTGCAGGTGGTTCTCCCGAGTAGTTAGCAATTCTTCGGGGTCGTGTTCGACAGTCGATATGACGATGACAATATATGTATCTTGGTTTATATAATCTGTAGAATTTCGTATACCTTACACCTTTATATAATTGTGACTATTACCATATGCTCTCAAGATTCCTACATTCGTAGCAAATGTACATAAAGTCAAATCGCCACCCGAATGTAATTTAAGTTAAATGAGCGCTTACTACTATACTTATATTCTAAAACTATTGCTATGTTCGTGTTCAAAGTGTAATTGTGTAATAATAATGTAATTAACGGGATTACGATATGATGATAGTCACAGAACTTTATGCTTTCAAAGATTAATAGGTAGGTGAATGGAAAAAATGAACAATGTGAATTTGTCTGATAAAGAGATAACTAATTCAGACAGTCGTAACGAATGCTGAGGTAATCCAATATACATATACTGTATACGTATGTACGCACAACCATAAGCACTCCCTTGAACAGTAGTGGAAGAGTGTCGTGATGTTGACTGGCGGGGACCTTGTGCATGGGTCTTCTTCTGAAAAAGTACTGGTTACGAATCGATTCTGTAGGGTCCTTATATAATGTGGCTTCGGTGTAATCCCTTCTTCTGATATGCATTATTAATACGTGATGTTTTTTTCTTATTT
>NW_021769423.1:0-1092 GCF_005508785.2 Acyrthosiphon pisum
CCTTGGCATTGGTTTCGCTAGATAATTTCAGTCGAATCGATCGTTTGTCCTTGGCATTGGTTTCGCTAGATAATTTGAGTCGTCTCGATCGTTTGCGCTTGGCTAAGGTTTCGCTAGATAATTTGAGTCGTCTCGATCGTTTGCCCTTGGCATTGGTTTCGCTAGATAATTTCAGTCGTATCGATCGTTTGCGCTTGGCTGAGGTTTCGCTAGATAATTTCAGTCGTCTCGATCGTTTGCCCTTGGCATTGGTTTCGCTAGATAATTTCAGTCGTATCGATCGTTTGCGCTTGGCTGAGGTTTCGCTAGATAATTTCAGTCGTCTCGATCGTTTGCGCTTGGCTGAGGTTTCGCTAGATAATTTGAGTCGTCTCGATCGTTTGCCCTTGGCATTGGTTTCGCTAGATAATTTCAGTCGAATCGATCGTTTGTCCTTGGCATTGGTTTCGCTAGATAATTGATAGGCATATGGCCAGTGGGCCGTACCGACGGCCTTCGCTCGGGCGAGGTTCTTAATTGTAATATTCACATGCCGTACCACTACGCACGGTGATATTAATTTTTTTCAACTCCTCATGCCGTGCCACTACGCACGGTGATGGTAATTTTTTTTTTAAAATTCGGCTACCGTGCCACTAACTACCCTTGGCATTGGTTTCGCTAGATAATTTGAGTCGTCTCGATCGTTTGCCCTTGGCATTGGTTTCGCTAGATAATTTCAGTCGAATCGATCGTTTGTCCTTGGCATTGGTTTCGCTAGATAATTTGAGTCGTCTCGATCGTTTGCCCTTGGCATTGGTTTCGCTAGATAATTTCAGTCGAATCGATCGTTTGTCCTTGGCATTGGTTTCGCTAGATAATTTCAGTCGTCTCGATCGTTTGCGCTTGGCTGAGGTTTCGCTAGATAATTTGAGTCGTCTCGATCGTTTGCGCTTGACTGAGGTTTCGCTAGATAATTTGAGTCGTCTCGATCGTTTGCCCTTGGCATTGGTTTCGCTAGATAATTTCAGTCGAATCGATCGTTTGTCCTTGGCATTGGTTTCGCTAGATAATTTGAGTCGTCTCGATCGTTTGCGCTTGACTGAGTTTCGC
>NW_021769423.1:3224-4964 GCF_005508785.2 Acyrthosiphon pisum
GGTCGGCGTTCGACGGGCGGTGTTCGAGGTGAAAAAAAAAATGATTTCGGCAGCGGACGGTACACCGCGGGCGGTCGTCGGTGGCGTGCGCCGAACACGTTACGGGGTCTCGGAGCCCCGGTACCGGGTATTCGATAGTCACGCGGGCGCGTCGACGACCGACGGGCCAGAGTGCCGGTCGGACGGCGGCGGCGTCCCCGGAGCGGATTCGGGTGCCACTGTGCCGTGCATGGACTTAGGATAAATTGGTCGGCGTTCGACGGGCGGTGTTCGAGGTGAAAAAAAAAAATGATTTCGGCAGCGGACGGTATACCGCGGGCGGTCGTCGGTGGCGTGCGCCGAACACGTTACGGGGTCTCGGAGCCCCGGTACCGGGTATTCGATAGTCACGCGGGCGCGTCGACGACCGACGGGCAGAGTGCCGGTCGGACGGCGGCGGCGTCCCCGGAGCGGATTCGGGTGCCACAGACTGGAATCACCGTGCGTGAAAAAAACGATTTTTTTTTTTCGGTCGACGTTCGCGGTTATTCGTCGGTACCCGGGTAGTGCGCATGGCGGCAGCCCCGGCGACGTTCGTCGAACCGATTTCGATTTCAACTTTTCGAACGTCGTTTTTCCGAGCGCAATAACTCGGGAACGGTTACGATTACCCCGACGACACCGAGAGGTGATCTCGTCGTACTTAACGAGTTCTATCGGATATCGGTGTCCGCAACATTCAACTCGATAATTGGAGATCAGCCGCCGTGCCGCTACGCACGGTGATAGACGGATTTTTGATTTTCGGCCTTACCGCTACGCACGGTGATGGACGGATTTTTCGTTTTTGGCCTAACCGCTACGCACCGCGACGGCATTACCACTACGCGTGCACACCCCCGTCGCACTATATGAAACTCGAGATTTTGTAAATTTGTGAGCGGCTTGGTCGTCGGCGATTCGCCGGCGTCCGATCTGCCAATCACGCACGACAGCAAAGCCACGGGCGACGCCGAAGCCGACGCGTCCATCGCCGCGCACCGGTCTGTGCCACTCTCCGGAATGGTATCAGCATCCAGTGCGCCCGTCGATGGTATCCGTCCAAGTTTCGGCGACCGACCCATCTCGCACGCCGAGTGGCAAAACTCAACCGGCGTCGCAGGTCCTCCCCCCGGTGGGCCTCCGACGCGCAAATCGTTTTTCTCGGAAACCGATGACGACTCCCGTTACCGTTTCGCAAGTTACTAGCTCTCGAAGCCAGAACATTCCCGCCGCGGCCGGCCATCGTCGCCGTGCCCGGCGGTCGCCGGGGCGAAGCCCCGGGACGACGGACTTCGCGTCGCGTCCCGGCTTCCCCCACGATCTCGGCTGGGGGCCGTTACAAACCTGGCGAGGGGCGCTGGCGCGGTTATTCTCCATCCGCTCGAAACGGACGGAGTACGCGCCAATCCCGCTCTCGTCAACGCACGGGTCACGTCGCGCCGGGCGCGCTCTCCCCGCTCGCTTGGTCACCGCAGCCGACCGCCGCCCCGCGTTCTGCGGGCTCGGCGCTCGGCGCTCGCGTCGACCGAAGCGCGCGGGTCACGGGCGCCCGTCCGCGCTCGTATCCCACACGAACCGCGGTCGGTCGGGCGCCGTGACCGTACACCGGTCACGGTCGTCCGACCTTCCTCGGCGTCGTTCGCCCGCACGGGCGGACCGGCGCTCGGACGCACGCGTCCCGCGACGAGTGTCCGCGCCGTCGCCGTCGCCGCCCTATGT
>NW_021769424.1:0-1381 GCF_005508785.2 Acyrthosiphon pisum
TGCAGAGCCTGTCTTCTTCTTTCTTCGGCTTCCTTCTTTCTCATAATGTCTTGGATCATTGCAGCTATCGTGTTCCAGTTCTCCTTTGAGGTGAGCATCGTCGGGATCAGGTTCGTTGGGTTTAGGTCCGTATCTATCGACATCTCCGCTTGTCTCCTTCTGCCGTGCCAAGCGTCACAGGTGAATACAGTGTGCGCTGCGTCATCCACTGGGTCACTGCAGCACTTGGAACTTTCCAGTTTTCCAAATCTCTTTAGGTATTCAGCAAAGCAACCGTGGCCACTCAAGACTTGGGCGAGGTGAAAGTTCGTCTCTCCGTGTCGGTGGCTTATCCAAAGCCCGATGTTTGGGATGAGGGCAAATGTCCATCTTCCCTCCTCGCTGTTTTCCCATCTCCTCTGCCAAGTGTCCAGTATGTATGCCACTGGTGGCGTCTGTTCTGAGTTTCCTTTCTTGTCGTTCATCGTTTTTCTTTCTTTGGCGAGCAAGTCTAGGGGGGCAATTCCAGCGATTACCCCAATTGCGTCATATGAGGTTGTACAAGAAGCTGAGGCCACTCTCAGACATATGCGCCTCTGTACCTTGTGGAGGGCTGCCCATCCCGTGGCGCTCATGTCTTCCGCCCACGTTGGCACGCCGTATAACATAATAGAGTGGGCCACGTTGCTTAGCAGTTTCCACTTTGTTGGCGTTGCTGCGCTGATGTTCGGCATTATGCGTGATAGTCTTTGGATCACATTGTCTGCTTTTGCGGCAGTAGTCCTGGCGTGCTCCACGAACCTCCATCCACTGTCTATCTGAACTCCCAGATACTTGATACATTTGGTGGAAGATACCACATGACCATTTATCACGATATTCAGGTCGTTGTGTGTGCGTGTCCTAGTTATCACCATGGCTTCACATTTTTCTTCTGCAATCGTTAGGCCTGGATGTTTGAGCCAATCGTTTACTGTCTGTGCTGATGTGAAGAGAAGTTGCTCGAGTTTTGTTGAGTCTAGCCCTGGTGACTATCGCGACGTCGTCGGTAAACGCTAGATACTCTACGTCTAGGGGTAGGCGCGTTTGTAGGAGGCCATCGTAGAGGATGTTCCATAGTGTTGGCCCTATTACCGAGCCTTGTGGAACTCCGCATGTGACGTCCATTTTCGTACCAGTTGTCCCTTCGTCGATGCTGAGGGCCCGGTCCTTCAGGTAGCTGTCGATAATGTGTCTGCGGTATCCGGGTACTTCCTTCTCCTGTAGGGCTTTCGATATAGCTGCTCAGGGGGCAGAGTTGAATTCGTTCTTTATATCTAACGTATGCTTACTTTTTGATTCGATGTGATCGCTGCTCTCAGCGAGTTCAGGGCCTTGATTGTGGAGTGCCCCTTTCGAAAGC
>NW_021769424.1:2893-3775 GCF_005508785.2 Acyrthosiphon pisum
AGACAACTTTGCAACGGGACGAAGTTGATGGTCACCAAACTGCGGCCACACAACTTCAAGGTGAGGAAGTTGTTCAGCGCCGATGACGGGCAGGACGACATCATCTTACCCGCGCTGCATTGATTTCCGGCGAGGAAGACGATATTCCTTTTCTAACAAAGCGGATTCAATTCCCGGTACGGTTGTCGTTTGCCATGGCAATCAACAAGTCTCAGGGTCAAACGTTAGATAGAGTCGGTTTGCTCCTGCTGTCACCCGCCTTCAGCCACGGACAGCTGTACGTTGAGTTTTCAAGAGTGAGGGACGCGCAATCCGTTAGAGTCGGCATGTACTGCGATGGAAATGATCGATTCGTCACCAAGAATATCGTGTACGCAGAAGTTCTCTGACGCAATTATAGGTAGTTATATAATTAATGTAAATATACAATGTTCACCCAGGGGAAATATGTGATCCTCTGGGGTCTATGTCACCTCCCCTGGGGTCTTTGTGACTCTGTGCGGAGAAAAAGCTTGACAACCTCCACGTGGTCTCTCTGGATGCGATTACACTTAACGGTGTATTGGTAACTAATCTCAAACGTTTGGTTAAAATTTTGAAAGAAAAATCACTAGGATACCTAGGATTTTATTTTTATATTATGTCTATATATACCAATAACTTTTAAACACAATTCAATATGTAAAATTCTATAAATATGTGATGTTATTAATATAATAATTTAAAAATGATTTTGTTTGATTTATAACAATTTATTTGTATTCAATCTGTAATTATTTTTTGGTAAATTATATTATATTATATTACTAACTGTTCATGTTTAAGATTGTCATTTGTGTCATTTTCATTTTGTTTTTCTGTTATCATTTTTCTTCATGTGCA
>NW_021769424.1:6107-7138 GCF_005508785.2 Acyrthosiphon pisum
TCAAATTATACGACCGTGTTAATAATAATTTAAATCGAAAAAAAAAAATAGAAAAAATTTGCAAAAGTAGTCCCCCCATTGTACAGACATCGATTTTTTTATTTTTTATTTTTTTTTATATTTTTTTTTTTTTTGTTGACATCTGTACAACAGGACTACTACTACTAAGATATATAGCCGTCATCGTATCATAGCACAATGATGAGACGTTATTTGTAGACTCCAGGGACCAGTGAGGAGAACCTAGATATGATATCACAGGTCACACTAGTGTCTTAAATCCGACTATACTCATCATATAATCGAACAAGCCACGTGTCGTGTAGAGCTGAAAATACCACAAATAAATTCTCCCCAGCCAGTATCGAACCTACTATGTATGCATACAAAGCCTAACGTTTCCCCACTGCGCCACGACACTCGGGCATGTATAATAGTATAACAAACATTATTTAAATAGTGTTAAGCTAGTATAATTGTATCACATTGTATACTATAATATATAATACTTACGAAGTATTATATTCACACTGTATACTAGTCAGCTGATAACATTCTACAACAGGATGTTAAAAAATAATCAGTCTAGCTATATATTATTATTATTATTATTATTATTATTATTATTATTATTATTATTATTAATAAATATATAAATATATAAATATTATATAATACTTCGTAAGTATTATATGTTTAAAAAATAATTATTATTATTTATGTTTTTTAAAATTCTTAACATGATCATCATCAGTCTAGCTACATATTATTATTATTCGAATCATTTAATTCCTCTTTTATTAATTTACGTAGTTTGTTTAGTGAAATTAAAATTTCATTATAATATCTGCTTTTAGTTACCCATAACAAATTATCAATGTCACTATTATTAAATATATGTCTTGGATATTACGTTGTTGTTCAATCAAATTTAAAAGTGATTCCAATTTTCATTTACCATTTCTTTTATTTATTATAAAAAATAAAAAAATTTTTTTTAACAGTATTTAAAATTATATTATTTTCTAAAT
>NW_021769424.1:7188-8340 GCF_005508785.2 Acyrthosiphon pisum
GAATTTTTGGCCATTTGTGATTTGCATGTACACTGTGATTTATTCGTCTGAGCTGGTGGCCCGTTAGTCGTACGTTCTCGGGATTGTCACACGTTTAGTATTATAATATTGTATTTTTTTATTGTTCAAACGTGTGCATCCTGAGACGGTAGCGTTTGGTTCGAAGCCGCTAACGGACACCAGTTCTAAAGGTAATCAGCTGACGAGCTGCATATTATTATATTATTCATTTAGTCATTCACTATTATATTATTATGTGCTAATCAAGCACTTGTTTTATATTATCCATTTTTATATCAGAATTTGCTGATCAAGCATTTTTATACTAGCCATTCATTATTATATTATTATGTGCTAATCAAGCACTTGTTTTATATTATTCATTTGTTATACTATTCATTCATATTCTAGTCAGAAACTTTGTATTATTATTATTTGCATTATAGCATTATTGTATTATTGTTAAAGGCCAAGAGGCTACATATTATATTTATATTATACTGAATTATTATAAACCTGCCTGGCAATTTATTATTTTATTTATTTAATTAAAAGAAAAACACATTATTATTATTATTATTGCTCAATAAAAAGTACAGAACTGCCAACGCACATTATTGTTTTCATTTTATATTTTATAAGCATAAGTAGTATGTATATACCATTCCTGGAACAGTCCATATTATATCAATAAAAGATCACAAAGAAAACAATGTGCAAAAAGATCAGAAAATTGAAATGCAATAATAATTAAAATATTTTCCGCAAAACTTAATTATTAAAAATAAAAATCGAAATGCAATAATAATTAAAATATTTTTTAATATAATTGTTATATTAAAAATAAAAATCTAAATGCAATAATAATTAAAATATTTTTTGCAAAATCGAAATGCAATAATAATTAAAATATTTTTTCACAAATTGAAACGTAATAATAATTAAAATATTTTTAATATAATTGTTCTATCAAAATAAAAATCGAAATAACATATTTAATTGCAAAAATGTATTAAAAAGAAATTGAAAAAATTAATTTAAAAATTAAAAATATAATAAATAATAAAATAATGGAAACACTATCAATGATTTTAATAAATTACAAAAAAATGAAATGCAAACGAAATAGAAAACTCAATATTAAATATGAAA
>NW_021769425.1:0-724 GCF_005508785.2 Acyrthosiphon pisum
CGAAAGTTTGTAATTTTCACCTTAAATTAAATGTATCAATCTTGTTTAAAACAAATATGTTTAGTACCTAATTATTTAGCAGAACATTTGGTAATTTTTCGAGGAGGTTGATGTTGTAAAGTTCTCCAAATTAGACAAAATTAGAAGACATGAATATGTTTAAAAAAGGTGGGTAAGTGGAGGTCGCTCTGCTGTACAGTAGGCTAGAAGTGGGTCACTGTATAATGGATGGTATTAAATTTGAATTCAATGATATAATATCACTGTATAAGAAAAACGATTCTGAGCGGAGACGGTATATCAGTCTATGTATTAGACATATATATATACTTATCTATGGTATTAAAAAAAAATTGACCTATAATAGGTACCTATAATAAATTCCAAATTAATCATATCATAATATCTATTAGGTACTTATAACGCGTTATACATCAACAAAAAACCGTGGTACTATTTTAGATATATAATAGTATACTTTAGAAGTTTCAAGTACCCACGAATAATATTATACAATCACAACAAAATAACTAAAATAGTTATCCTAGGTTTTTAATATGTAATTTCGTCCAAATTTGTACTTAAAATGACTATAAAAATAAACTGTGTAAATGTATTTTTTAGATTTTTTGGTAACAGAATTAATTACTTACGTGGAATCTTGTTTTAAATTTTTAATTCTTAGATACAAAAATTGAACATTTTATACATTTTTAACTACAAA
>NW_021769426.1:0-821 GCF_005508785.2 Acyrthosiphon pisum
TTTTGAGCTCTTTACGGACATTTTCATTTTCCATTTTTTCTTTATGTTTTTTTTCTAAAAATATCAATAAAATTTTATTTGTTGGATAAAAAAGCTTGAAAATTTAATAGAAGGCTCCTAATATATTGTTTCAAAGGCAGATGAAAAATATTAAAAATCGTTAGTCACAGTTTTCTTTTATAAACATTTAAAGTTCAAAAAATGACAAAATATGGAAAAATCACGAAAATTTGCAAATTATTTCGAGTTAGAAATTCATAAAAATTTTTCTTTTTAAATCTAAGATATGAAAATGTAATACAAGATTCCTTATAAGATTGTCTACCTTTATCAAACAAAAAATATCTATAAGGAAGTCAAATTAAATTTTTATGGGCGTTTGAAATTCATATTTTTACAACACTGGATATTCACTCGAATTCTCATGTAGCGATTTCCTTATTTTGTTGTAATTCAAAAACGAATAACTGCAGATACATGAAAATTTCACTGAATGTTTATATTAGCATTTTATATATACGATAAAATTTTTAAAATAATTTGACTCTTTTTGAGCTGTTTACGGACATTGTAAGTTTTCAATTTTTTTAGTTTTTTTTTCTATAAATATCAATAAAGTTTTATCTGTTGGGCCAAAAAGTGTATAAATTTAATACAAAGCTCCTGATATATTGTTACAATATCAGTTGAAAAATATTAAAAATACATAGGCACAATTTTTTTTTATAAGCATTTAAAGATCAAATTTTGACAAAATTTATCAAATCTTAATTTGAAAAATTATTTTGTAGTTAAAAATTTATAAAAATGTTCAATTTTTG
>NW_021769427.1:0-771 GCF_005508785.2 Acyrthosiphon pisum
TAATTGCACATACTTAAACATATAAGCCAGAATTGATGATTTAATAAATAAATATAAAAATCAGAATATTAGTAGACTAGATTTTGTAAAATCTATTAGTAATTATTATGACAAAACATAATATTTTATCTAATTTTTTTAATATTTTTTTTTTTTGATAAATTATAACATTGAGTGCCACATAATTATAAAATGTATTATTTTATTGACTATTGTATTAATATTATTTTGTTAGTAATTATTACAAGTATAATATGAATTTTTTTCTACCATTTTATGCTATTTTTTTATTGACAAATTATCACATTGAATATGCCACTTATCATTATAATTTTATTATTTATTATGAATTTTTTTTTGTGTCATGTATACTATTTTTTGTTGTCAAATTATAAAATTGTATGCCACATAATTATAATATTTATTATTTTATTGACTACTATGGTCTTCATATTATTTTATTAGTTATTATTACAAAATACAATAATTTTCTATCATTTTATACTACCTATTTTACTTTATTTTGATAAATAATTTGTATTAAATAATTATATTAAATAATTATTATTTGTATATTTACCTCCCATATTATACGGGGCTATATATTGTACAGTAAAAATACCTATAATAAAAGTTGTAGAGAAGAACTTTTTTAACAATCGTAAGTAGCCCGATTTTTTATATTTTTATTAATTAGTTAAATAATTAATCGATAAAAAGTAAAAAAAAAAATTGTTGTTTTACCATACGATATTGGGACAATTGGGAAAA
>NW_021769427.1:2273-5805 GCF_005508785.2 Acyrthosiphon pisum
ATAAAAGTTAAAAATAGATAACAAAAACAATAATTATTCAATATTTACATTGGTATTAGGTACATTAATATTATTAGAAACTTTTAATTTCACTTAATGCAGTCATTTTATGTTATTATTATTAATATTAAATTAATGAATTCAAATTAAATTATTTATTCCAAATATTTTTAATACATTTAGGTATCTACATATACATATCAACCTATTACTTAATTTTAAAGGAAATTACAATTTCCTATGGGCATTCAGATAAATTTTAGGCACAATGTTGAAATTTGGCAAAAAAGTTATGCTCAACTAAATGAAACAAATAAGAACATAAGATCTCCCATTCTTCCATCTCCTTCATGTTCGTCTGCGTTGGAAATTTCATCATCGGTCAATAATCAAAATATAGTCCAACCTCAAAGCATACCTTAAATTGTAAATTTTGAACCATGTAACATATTAAACTCTACTCAAGGTGCTTTGATAATTGATTATTACAAAAGTCACAATTGTTTGAATGATCATATAAGAACTTTATTAGTTGAAATAATAATCCAAGAATTAATAACAAAAAAAATATTAATGTCCGTCGCATTGGCAGAAAATATTGCAAACCAAATACAGCAACTTTTTTCATCTGAATTGAAGGTTTGATAATTATATGAATGCACAATAATGCATATTATATAATCAATAATTTAATTAATAATATTTTTTTTATAGGAAAATTATTTCATAAAAGATCATTCAAGACAGCCAAAAGGAAAGATATACTGTAAATATTATAATACTATGAGAACATTAAAAACAAGCGGGTTAATCTTAAAACATACAGAAAAAAATGAATTAATTAATAAAACTAAAAATAGTAGTTTTAGTAGATGGACTACTAATAACTATGGTAAATATATTTAAAAAAATAATATATATTATAATGAATAATATATTATTTTAATAATTTATGATAGAACCTGAAGAAGATATACAGTTAATCTTAAACCAAATTAAGCATGATAACTGTAGTCTTCCAGAACTTGAGCGGCATTGGAGTTCAACTGTAAATCACAGGTTAAATGACATTCAAAAGGCCACAACAACTCAGGAAATAATAAAAGAATGGAAGAGCTATGAAATACCAATGGGCTATAAATTAGTATGTAACATTTGTATTTTAAATTAAATTATCACATTACATGCGAATATTAAGTTTTGTTAACCATGGTCAATATTACAAGTAAATAACATTGTGAAACATAAGTAAATCATTATAGAGCAATATAAGTTGATTAAAGATAAAATTAATAATCTTGACAATAAATTTCTTATGATTTGGTTATCAAATAATGTTTCCTATTAACCCTTTATAGGGTAGAGAGAAATAATTTCCCATTAATGAAAAAAAATCGTAATTTGCTATATGCAGGACTGTGGACTCGGTGATTTTTTTCTGTATTTAGTCATAATCTTATATTGCATACAACGCCATCTGTTTTTAAAATATAGGCTTACGAGTAAACTAGTGGGAAATTATTTCCCAGTGCCCATTCGGTACACATCATATTTACTACACTTCAGTTTATTTTTAATTTATCATAGTTTGTTGAACGTTCTTGACGAAAACTTAAACAACTGATTATTTTGAATGATAATTTAGAATACGCGCGTTTTTATAATGTTATCATTAATAATTGTTCATTATTATTTATTTTTTCACGGTTGATTAAAAGATAATCAGTTTTTCCGTAATTATTCAAGCATCGTTTTAAAGTCACTTTTAGTACACTAATGTTTGACTTTAAAAGTTTAAAGTAAGTATAATCCAATACGTTATTATCTATAGATTAAGACTATGTGTAACTTCAAATGAAAAAATACATCACTCACTAAATAATTCAATAAAATAATAAAAAAGTTTTTTTCAGATGAATAAGAAATTGTCGGATGAAGATATTATTAAACTTTTCAATGAAATATCTGATGATATGGCTTTTGATTCAGACTTAGGAGGTGATTCTGATGCTGAAGATAATTTACCATATGTTCAAACAAGTAAGTTTATTTTTGTTAGATTATTATTATTTACACATTTACAATGTATGTATTTTACATATTATGCAATTATAATTTATGACTAAGTATGTTTTATAATATTTGTAATTCAAATTATTGAATAGTCATATATCATAGTATAGTATATTATACACTTATAAAAGTAAATACTTGATAAATATTTAAAGAAATATAATTTCTTTTCAGACAAAAAATTAAGATCACATACAATTAATGAAACAGAAATATTGAATGAATCTATGCCTTCTTCATCAAAAGACCCTAGCCCTGTAACATTAGGTACATTTTTTTTGTGTTACTTCAATGAAATATATAATGTAATATTAGACCATTTATATTATTATAGTAAAACTAAACACATGATACCATTTGCTTATATAGAAAACAAAATAAACCAATATATATATATATTTTAATTTTATGTGAAAATACATCATTTAATTTTCTTAAAGGTTTTGAGCCAATAGCATCAACATCCATTGAGCCTACTCAAGTAATTGAAATTTCTAATTCACCAGGTAAACTTACAATGTACATTTTTTTTAAATTTATATTAGTTATTGAATAAATTCTGTTTTTAGATTATTGTATTCAAAGTCCTTCTTTTTCTCTATATTCAAGAACAAGATCTTCCAGAATTACTAATACTTTAGTACCTGAAGTATCAGATGTATGTTCTTCATTAGGTAAACTAAATTTAATTAGTTTTTTTTATTGTGTATGTGCAGTAGTTATAAATATATTTTTATTTTAAAGACTATGAAAATGTAATTGCTGGTGAAGAGTTTGATGAAGATTTTTTCTTAGAAGATACTAATAATACACAATATGGAGACGATGATTATGAGCCGTTATCTATTTTCAATGCCCATCAGGAGTCTGGAGATAGTGACGAAGATGAACTAAGTACTAAGGAAATTGAACCTGACGCAAACACTTATCCATTACAGTTTTCTAAAATTGGTAATCAACCTGATAAATACTTGAATTCTCGTTATAGAGCGAAAAAAGGTCCTGTCGATCCATATTTATATAAAAAAAGTCCTTTGGATGTTTGGGAACTAATATTTCTTCCATTTATTGATAAAATAGTTACAGAGTCAAATTAATATGCTTCCCAAAAACATGTGCCTTTGGATACAACTCCAGAAGAAATTAGAGCATTTCTTGGTATTGTTATATATATGGGTTACCATTCGGTACCCAGCATTCGATTATATTGGTCTAATGATTCAAACTTCTTTTGTGAAAGAGTAGCAAAAGTTATGACACTCAAACGGTTTTTGAAACTAACTAGGTTTTTACACCTAAATGATAATTTGCATATGCCACCCAGAAATACTGAACAGTTTGATAAACTATATAAGGTAAGACCTCTAATCAGCCATTTAAAACAAGTTTATTCGGATTTGTATACTCCGTCCAAACAATTAGCAATAGATGAAAGTATGGTAGCCTTTACAGGAAGATC
>NW_021769428.1:0-739 GCF_005508785.2 Acyrthosiphon pisum
TACCCACCTTTGAATCTACATACATAAGTACCTATAAGTACTTTTGTAATAAAAATTGTTTATTTAATTTCTTAAGGTCTTTGACCTCCCCCCTTGAAAAATGGTAGTTGAGTTACAGTCTCAGTGACCAGGAGTTTTGGTGAGTTGAGTTATTTATTTATCAGATACTTATTTAAAAAGAAAAGTAAAATGAAATACATAAAACTGCAATCCCTTATATTTTCTTTATTAAATAAACAACATAATATTATATATCTAAAAAATTTTGATTTCAAAGTTTATAATTGAATACATATTAATACATTAGCAAACCATGACTAGGTACATAATGAAATATAAAACAACTATTAAATACTTGTACAATATAATTATTATATTAGACAATTATGTAACTAAATAAATAATAGGTAAACGGAATTACCTAAGGTAATAATCATATTTTAACTTATTTTAAAATTATTCAACGATTGCCATGAGAATTGATGATTGTAATCTATTCCTTATGAGTTATGACTAACAGTCATATTTCAGAATTATCTAAAATTAGACTTATACAATAATATTGTCGTAATCCCATCCAAGCCGTTTCCGCGAACAACCGCACCAAATATAAAACGTAAACAATCTATATTATAGCTGTGGGTGAATTAGGAAAACCAGACCACGAAATTACAGGGCATATGTTCTATTTACGTACTTAAAAATAATAATTTCAACTATTAAATTTAATCAAATTTTT
>NW_021769429.1:0-797 GCF_005508785.2 Acyrthosiphon pisum
TTAAATGCTTATAAAAAAAAACTGTGACTAACGATTTTTAATATTTTTCATCTGCCTTTGAAACAATATACAAGGAGCCGTCTATTAAATTTTCAAGCTTTTTTGATAAACAAATAAAATTTTATTGATATTTTTAGAAAAAAAACTAAAAAAAAATGAAAACTGACAATGTCCGTAAAGAGCTCAAAATAAGTCAAATTATTTTGAAAATTTTATCGTGTATAGAAAATGGAAATGTAAACATTCAGTCAAAATTTCATGCATCCACGGTCATTTTTTTTAAAGTTACACCAAAAACCAAAATCGATTTTTTCGAAAACAGATTTTGCGTAAAAATTCCCGTTTTTCCTTAATTTTTCTTTTGTTTTTCCCGACGCTTTTGTAAACCACTGGGAAATTTAAATTTTGACCTCCCCAATGCACCAACGATATTCACTTTCTGATCGAACAAGATACTGAAGTTGAAAATCGTAGCATTATTTCGACTACTTATCGTGTACAAAGACACAAAAAAAATAAAAAAAAAAATAAAAAAACACACATCATTGTAAAATCAATACATTCATCGTTCCACTCAGAATCTAAAACCTAGAATAACTATTTTAGTTATTTTGTTGTGATTGCATAATATTATTTGTGGGTACTTGAAACTTTTAAAGTATACTATTATATATTTATGATAGTATCATGATTTGTTGTTTGATGTATAACGCGTTATAAGTACCTAATTGGATATTTGTGATATGATTAATTTGGGAATTTATTATAGATACCTATTATTGGTCAATTTTTTTTTT
>NW_021769430.1:0-809 GCF_005508785.2 Acyrthosiphon pisum
GATATCCAAATTGATGCATAAAAAAGGCAAAAACTGGAATGAGTCTCTGCAACAGGTCCAACTTGCAATAAATAATACACACAATAGGTCAATAAAGAACTCCCCAAGTATGTTGTTATTTGGAATTAACCAGCATGGAGAAACTAATGACTATTTGCGCAAAGTACTAGAGACTGAGAATTTTGTAGATGAAGATAGTGATAGAAATTTTGATGAAATGAGACAAATTGCATATGAAAATAATAAATATGCTCAAATAATAAATAAAAAGTATGTAGACAACAAGCGTTGTGTCGCAAAGAAATATACTGTAGGAGATTATGTAATGGTTAAGAATATTGACACAACACCAGGAGTAAATAAAAAACATATACCAAAATTTAAGGGTCCCTATGAAGTCAAAGTAGTTTTACCAAATGATAGATATGTAGTAAAAGACATTGAAGGATTTCAAGTAACCCAATCACCATTTAATTCAATTTTTGAAAGCAAATATATTAAACCTTGGATTAAAAAATAATGTAATTAATTGATTATAATAACAGCACTAACTATATTTTTTTTTTGTACTCACTAAATATTTTATTATTTAATATAAGAAATATTTACAATTCATTTTATGTTGATATTAATTACTATTATATTTATAGGAACTGATTATTTTACTGTGCAATATGTATGATTTTACTATACTATAATTAATTATTATCATTTGTCAAATTTGTATATTATCATATTTTTTTTTTTCTCTTTATATTATATTGTATTAATTGTCAAGTGGGGTTCCACTTAATGCCAGGTATGGCCGA
>NW_021769431.1:0-1167 GCF_005508785.2 Acyrthosiphon pisum
TTTTTAAGTATAGTCGAATTGGATTTTCCAAAAAGGTAATGTTTTCCAATCTTAGCCTATAGTTATGGTAAGTGTGGGGTTAGATGGATCACATGCATGTACCAGGTACCTATTGTATGAAAACAACTACTAATGTAGTATTACCTACTAGTGTTAGTGCTTGAAAAATATTATCGATAATTTTCTTCTCGTGTGGTCGACAATAGACTTATATTCCTATCTCTGTCTAGTATCTACTTTATGAGATCGATTTATCGATGTGTCAATAATTTTGCACATTTAGACCTTGTATCTATATAGTATACTATTCTATACTATATATAACATATTATACTACTATGTAGAGCATTCAGGAATTCTAGAAAATGTCCAGCTCCCTGTAGTTATCCGCAGTCACATCTTCGATTATCATCGATACCCCATTTTACTCATTGAGGGTTCGTTCCCGACGGAGCACATTGCAATCACACGCGTGGTTCGTCCATTTGAATTTCGCAAATTGTATAACTTTTCATTTCGAATTCATCTCGAGGGATGCACGAAATAACAACATCAATATAGTGTGTCAAGTGTTCTATCAAATAGTCGTATTTTGTGTTTTGCAGATGATATTAAACTCTTCTCCTGTGTATCCTCCTTAGATGATTGTGTGTTGTTACAGATTGATTTTGATCGGTTCACCGAATGGTTCAATACTCTAGGCTTATCCCTTAATATTTCTAAGTGTAAGACCATGACTTATACTAGAATTCGGTCCCCTGTCAAATATGCATATCATCTTGGGCCAACTGCTATCGCATGCGCTAATGGCAGTGTTACTGATCTTGGGTTTATTCTTACTAGTAATCTTGATCCGAGTCCCCACATTGAACATATCTGTTGCAAGGCTTTTAGAACCTTGGGATTTGTATTGAGACTATGTAGAGACTTTCGACTAGGCTTAACCTTTAAGGTTCTTTATTGTACTCTCGTACGCTCTATTTTAGAATATGGTGCCGTTATTTGGAATCCTCACGACAATAATGACTCTGTCATGCTAGAAAGGGTTCAACGAAAATTCATGAAGTATGCTGGATTTCGTCTGAATATTCCATCTGAATCTCATAACTACGAACCAGTTGCTACTCAACTAGGACTGATTTCCCTGGCTGAGCGTAGGCGGTTGGC
>NW_021769432.1:0-812 GCF_005508785.2 Acyrthosiphon pisum
TCCTAGTATATTGTTTCAAAGGCAAATGAAAAATATTAAAAATCGTTAGTCACAGTTTTTTTTTATAAGCATTTAAAGTTCAAAAAATGACAAAATATGGAAAAATCACGAAAATTTGCAAATTATTTCGAGTTAGAAATTCATAAAAATTTTTCTTTTTAAATCTAAGATATGAAAATGTAATACAAGATTCCTTATAAAATTATCTACCTTTATCAAACAAAAAATATCTATAAGAAAGTCAAATTAAATTTTTATGATCGTTTGAAATTCAAATTTTTACAACATTGGTTATTCACTCGATTTCTCATGTAGCGATTTCCTTATTTTGTTGTAATTCAAAAACGAATAACTGCAGATACATGAAAATTTTACTGAATGTTTATATTAGCATTTCCTATACACCATAAAATTTTGAAAATAATTTGATTCTTTTTGAGCTGTGTACTGACATGGTCAGTTTTCAATTTTTTTAGTTTTTTTTTCTATAAATATCAATAAAGTTTTATCTGTTGGGCCAAAAAGTGTATAAATTTAATACAAAGCTCCTGATATATTGTTACAATATCAGTTGAAAAATATTAAAAAAACATAGGCACAATTTTTTTTTATAAGCATTTAAAGATCAAATTTTGACAAAATTTATCAAATTTTAATTTGAAAAATTATTTTGTAGTTAAAAATTTATAAAATGTTCAATTTTTGTATCTAAGATTTGAAAATTTAAAACAAGATTCCACGTAAGTAATTAATTCTGTTACCAAAAAATCTAAAAAATACATTTACACAGTTTATTTTTATAGTCATTTTAA
>NW_021769433.1:0-704 GCF_005508785.2 Acyrthosiphon pisum
TCAACAAAAAACCGTGGTACTATCATAGATATATAATAGTATACTTTAGAAGTTTCAAGTACCCACGAATAATATTATACAATCACAACAAAATAACTAAAATAGTTATCCTAGGTTTTTAATATGTAATTTCGTCCAAATGTGTACTTAAAATGACTATAAAAATAAACTGCGTAAATGTATTTTTTAGATTTTTTGGTAACAGAATTAATTACTTACGTGAAATCTTGTTTTAAATTTTCAATTCTTAGATACAAAAATTGAACATTTTATAAATTTTTAACTACAAAATAATTTTTCAAATTAAAATTTGATCTTTAAATGCTTATAAAAAAAAATTGTGCCTATGTATTTTTAATATTTTTCAACTGATATTGTAACAATATATCAGGAGCTTTGTATTAAATTTATACACTTTTTGGCCCAACACATAATACTTTATTGATATTTATAGAAAAAAAAAACTAAAAAAATTGAAAACTTACAATGTCCGTAAACAGCTCAAAAAGAGTCAAATTATTTTAAAAAATTTATCGTATATATAAAATGCTAATATAAACATTCAGTGAAATTTTCAAGTTTCTACAGTTATTCGTTTTTTAATTACAATAAAATAAGAATTTTGTCACATGAGAAATCGAGTGAATATCAAATGTTGTAAAAATATGAATTTCAAACGCCCATAAAAATTTAATTTCGAGTTT
>NW_021769434.1:0-1088 GCF_005508785.2 Acyrthosiphon pisum
CATTCTTAAATGGTATAAAAAATCTCAAGTATTCAAAAATCTTCAAGAGTATTTAGAAATTTGAATATAATATGTACAATTTAAGTAAAATATAGGGCAAGCATAGTTACTTAAAAAATCACTACATATAATATTAACGCAAAGCTTAACGAGGGGAATCATTCGTTAAGTAATAAACTATGAAATTATTGAAATATTTTAAACTGCAAAATAATAAATAATAATATTACATGGAAACAAAATTACGAAAAATATTGCCTATAGTATTTTAACTTTAAAGACAAATCCATAAGCTAAATAGGCATATAGCTATGCATAATATTATTCACTTAAACTTTCAATAGTAAATGTAAAATCTTTATCATTGTTTAATATTTAATTATATATACATATAGGTATAAGGAGATGTATAATATTATAAATCATACATATTTTTATAAGCAACATTTTCTTGATCGATGAATCCAACAGCGGAGCCGCTGCAGGGTGGGTGAACGAGGCCCTCGAGACCTCGTCTGAGCCCATTGTTTTTAAGGAGAGATATAAAACCTAACTTAACTTGCAGTATCTAAGCAAAATAAATCCAAAAAAACCTCCTCCCATTTATTACTTGAAACTTGTACTATCATAATTTATATTGCATTGCATTGAGAGGGATGGCTATGCCGTTTACTATTCCAGGCTTATGCCTCTACTAGTGGATGGAAATTAAGAAGAAATGGTAAGACTTATTGGTCTGCCCAAGAGAGTGGGTAGGGTTTCAGTTTACGTTTAGTATTAGGGGGAGGGTGTGTTTTACCTAGAAGTCGGATGTGAGCATGATTCGAGAAAGAATTTTTGTAGAACATTGATTTGGTTTGGGAACGAATGGAGTTTTGAATAGATTTGAAATTTGTCGATTTTTGAAGGACCGAATTTCTGACGATAGTGGGCATACGCGTTATGGTGCGTATGCCGATGTTTTGGACGGATTCGATGCGGTTCCATTGAGAGGGTCCTATAAAGGTGCCCAAGAGAGCCAGCGTACGTTAGGATCAGTGAGACGTAAAGTTTAGGTATGTTAAGTTTCGTGTCGTTGGGACGGGGCT
>NW_021769435.1:0-982 GCF_005508785.2 Acyrthosiphon pisum
ATTACTTTATTACATTTGTACCTTAAGTAACCGAAAGCCCTGTGCTTTAACAACAGTTCCAGTTATTATTCATTTTTATATTTTGGAATAGTTACCACTTACTTTATTCGTTAAAAACTTTTATGGGTAAAGTATGTTTACTTAAAAATATTTATACTTAACGAAGCATAAAGTTGTATACTTAAATAAGTTTTATTACATTTCAAGCACTTTTCGCTGTAGGCGTATGTCCGTTCGGGAATCGACTTTCACCCGAAATGACTGATAGGTAGACACTCAAACTTAGAATCCGAATTTCCGATTTCAACATACACACTCAAGAACCGGACATACACGCCCGGGGGGTCTGCGATCCGACGTAGTCAGATTGCCTACCTGACTAGCTACTTGCATACGAGCGACTTACACTCCCACTGCATCCGATCCACCGCAGACGAATTATCCGTTCGGGAATCGACTTTAACCCAAGATGACTGATAGCTAGACACTCACACTCAGAATCCGAATTTCCAATTTCAACACATACGAGAACCGGACATACACGCCCGGGGGGTCTGCGATCCGACGTAGTCGGATTGCCTTCCTGACTAGCTACTTCCATACGAGCGACCTACACTCCCAATGCTTCCGTTCGGGAATCGATTTTCACCCGAGATGACTGATAGCTAGACACTCACACTCAGAATCCGAATTTCCAATTTCAACACATACGAGAACCGGACATACACGCCCGGGGGGTCTGCGATCCGACGTAGTCGGATTGCCTTCCTGACTAGCTACTTCCATACGAGCGACCTACACTCCCAATGCTTCCGTTCGGGAATCGATTTTCACCCGAGATGACTGATAGCTAGACACTCAAACTCAGAATCCGAATTTCTGATTTCAACACACACACTCCAGAACCGGACATACACGCCCGGGGCGTCGTCTGCGATCCTCGGATTGCTTACCTGGCTGGCTGTGTCCTACGATCGACTTG
>NW_021769435.1:3329-4741 GCF_005508785.2 Acyrthosiphon pisum
CAAAATGATGAAAAAATATAAATTATTGCAGAAACGGGACAGGATTCCACCGCTACACGTGCGCGTAATTAGGTTAATATTTAGACGGGACGAGCTGTAGTTAAATCAAAAATTAATTTAAACTTACTAAAAGTATATCAAAATTTAGGGTTGATTAAACCCTATCTTTTGGTAAAAAACTTATGAAAAAATATTAAGTATTGGAGAAACGGGACGGGATTCCACCGCCACAGGTGCTGAAATATAGTCCAAATTGTAGACGGGACGAGTTGTAGTTAATTCAAAAATGAACTAATACTTATTAAATGTATTTCAAAAATTTAAGTATATTAAACCCTATCTTTTGGTAAAAAAATGGTGAAAAAATATTAAGTATTGGAGAAACGGGACGGGATTCCACCGCCACAGGTGCTGAAATATAGTCCAAATTGTAGACGGGACGAGCTGTAGTTAATTCAAAAATGAACTAAGACTTATGAAATTTACACCAACACTTGAGTATATTATACCCTATCTTTTGGTAAAAAAATTATGAAAAAATATAAACTATTGCTGTTCGATCCCTGTGATAACACAATTGTCGCCGTCGGTGGCCGCGCTCGGCCGACCGCCGCAGTAACCATGTTCATGGACGTTGCGCGCTGACAGGCGTAATGTTGGCAACACTACCGGTGTCCGTTACCGGCGCTCGGTGCCGGCGACTCCGAGCGTTGCCGTTAGTTATTATCGTTTTTGCTCGCTCCAGCTCCGGTGTCAACGTGCGTACCTACTTGCTCGTCCGCTGTTATTAAAAAAACCACGTTTTTTGGTGTGCTCTGGCTTGTTGCCGTTCGTGCTCGTCAGCCATCTTTGTGCGTTACGTAAAGCAAACTAGCGCGTCGTTGCTCAACGTAGGTTTGTTGTTACACGCATCCGACCGGCAGCTCCGCTCGTAATCTTCCGCACGCTCGCGCAAGGTGCTCAACGTCACCGGTACACACGTTCGTGTCAACGCCTTACGGAAGGCTCAGCAGCTCAGACTACAGCCGTCATCTCAAGTTCACATCGCGGCAGTGCAGACCAGTCGGTGTTCCCCGTCCCCCCCTGTACCTTGTTTTCCATTCTATTGTAAAATTGCATAGCATGTGAATTACAATACATGCTACAATTAGTAGATTATTTACTTGTCATTTGTTGTTCTTTTTACTATTTGCCCTACTCCGCCATTATCCCGAGGACCGTGTGTCAGACGACAACCGCTAGGCAGGATCGTCGGCGCAACATTTTGGTAGCAGAGAGCGTGGTTGGTTGGTCAACCAACAGATCTGGTACTCAGGATTCGCGTGAGTAATGCATTTTGTTCTTAGTTTTAGCGTATGAGTATAAGGTGTATTCATTTATTTATCCTTTCCCTCATTCCTATCGATAGTAGG
>NW_021769436.1:0-791 GCF_005508785.2 Acyrthosiphon pisum
TTAGTCATTTTAGATTACATTTCTAAAACATTTAATATTTTAATGAAGAATTTTAGCTTTTTGTTGTTCTCTGAAAATAGAACTCATGGGTACTTGAAATGGTAGGTACTTTTAATGTATTTTATTATATTTTATACACATAATTAATAACATTTTTAAATGCAAAAATTAATTCAATTTACTGTATAACTAATAGTAAAATAACTTACTTTAATATCAATAATATCATTAAAATACCTATTGCATTCGGGAGGTCAAAATTTGAAATTTCCAATAGTTTTCAAAAGCGCAGTGAAAAACAAAAGAAAAATTAAGGAAAAACGGGAATTTTTACACAAAATCTGTTTTCGAGAAAATCGATTTTGGTTTTTGGTGTAACTCTAAAACAAATGACCGTAGATACATGCAATTTTTACCGAATGTTTATATTAGCATTTTCTATACACCATAACATTTTGGGCTGTTTAGGGACTTTTTCAGTTTCCAATTTTAGATTCTGAGTGGAACGATGATGTGTGTTTTTTTATTTTTTTTTTTATTTTTTTATTTTTTTTGTGTCTGTGTACACGATAAGTAGTCGAAATAATGCTACGATTTTCAACTACAGTATCTTGTTCGATCAGAAAGTGGTGATATGGAAATATCGTTGGTGCATTGGGGAGGTAAAAATTTAAATTTCTGAGTAGTTTTCAAAAGCGCCGGGAAAAACAAAAGAAAAATTAAAGAAAAACGGGAATTTTTACGCAAATCGATTTTTTTTTAGTTTTTTTTCTAAATATCATAAAATTTTA
>NW_021769437.1:0-839 GCF_005508785.2 Acyrthosiphon pisum
ATCGTTTTTCTTATACAGTGGTATTATATCATTGAATTCAAATTTAATACTATCCATTATACAGTGACCCACTTGTAACCTACTGTACAGCAGAGCGACATCCACTTACCCACTTTTATATTTCTGTTTTTACTCAAAACTTGTCGTTAATGACAAAAAAGCAACATTTTCACATTAGGCGTATCTCTAATATACTATAATATACAGTACAGAATGCACTATAAATAATATAATAGTACGTAAGCTGAGTGAACTTAAACTGAGAGAAGTAAAATAGCTTAACTACTTAATTTTAATAATTCAGCCAAATTAATACCTATCCTTCATTAGGAAATACATTTCCCAACATCTACAACAGTGAACAAATAAAACTCTACTGCAGGCAATATATTTTTTCGTAAACCTTGTTATTTATTTATTTTTTTTTTTTTATAGAGGTCAATAAGTATACATAAAATTACTGTCAATTATTTATGACATACAACTTGAAGTACGAGTAAATTCAATATTGTCACTACTTTTTTTTTTTTGGTTCTTTGAAACTATTTCGAATTTCATTAGGACCCTTCAATGGGTATATATATAAAACTATAAAAGTTTATGAAATCAATATTACCTTCAATGATGTGTACACTTTAAATTCCAAGCCATTTGTTCGGTGTGCATATAATTTAACTACCTAAATGTCTACATTTATATCATCATTATAATTCGTACATTTTAAATAATATTCACGTTAAATATGTAATTATATTATGTATCAAGTCAGTAAATGACATGTCTAAAGGTTTATAATAAAAATTGGACATGAAAGGAAAATGCATTTCAAACATATTTTT
>NW_021769438.1:0-980 GCF_005508785.2 Acyrthosiphon pisum
TGTTTATATTTCCATTTTCTATACACGATAACATTTTCAAAATATTTTGATTTATTTTGAACTGTTTAGAGACATTTTCATTTTCCATTTTCTTTATTTTTTTTCTAAAAATATCAATTAAATTTTATTTGTTGATTAAAAAAGCTTGAAAATTTAATAGAAGGCTCCTAGTATAATGTTTCAAAGGCAGATGAAATATATTAAAAATCCTTAGCCACAGTTTTTTTTTATAAGCATTTAAAGTTCAAAAATTGACAAAATATAGAAAAATCACGAAAATTAGCAAATTATTTTGAGTTAAGACTTTGTAAAAATTTTTCTTTTTAAATCTAAGATTTTAAAATGTAATACAAGATTCCTTATAAGATTATCTACCTTTATCAAACAAAAAATATCTATAAGAAAGTCAAATTAAATTTTTATGATCGTTTGAAATTCAAATTTTTACAACATTGGATATTCACTCGATTTCTCATGTAGCGATTTCCTTATTTTGTTGTAATTCAAAAACGAATAACTGCAGATACATGAAAATTTTACTGAATGTTTATATAAGCATTTCCTATACACCATACAATTTTGAAAATATTTTGACTCTTTTTGAGCTGTTTACGGACATTTTCAGTTTTCAATTTTTTTAGTTTTTTTTTCTATAAATATCAATAAAGTTTTATCTGTTGGGCCAAAAAGTGTATAAATTTAATACAAAGCTCCTGATATATTGTTACAATTTCAGTTGAAAAATATTAAAAATACATAGGCACAATTTTTTTTTATAAGCATTTAAAGATCAAATGTTGACAAAATTTATCAAATTTTAATTTTAAAAATTATTTTGTAGTTAAAAATTTATAAAATGTTCAATTTTTGTATCTAAGAATTGAAAATTTAAAACAAGATTCCAAGTAAGTAATTAATTCTGTTACCAAAAAATCTAAAAAATACATTTACACAGTTTATTTTTATTAAGGTACAAATTT
>NW_021769439.1:0-777 GCF_005508785.2 Acyrthosiphon pisum
GATAGTATTAAATTTTAATTCAATGATATAATATCAGTGTATAAGAAAAACAATTCTTAGTGGAGACGGTATGTCAGTCTAGGTATAAGATATATATATATATATATATCCATTAGGTACTTATAAAGTGTTATACATCTACAACAAATCATGGTACTATCATAGATATATAATAGTATACTTTAGAAGTTTCTAGTACCCACGAATAATATTATACAATCATGTAATATTCTCGCAGCTGAGGTAGGTCAGAGTACTATCTGATAACCAGGTGACTACGAGTATATTATGATTTTACAGGAAGCAAGACCGTTTTGTTGACGATGAAGATGTTGATAAGGTAGTTGATAAATAAATTTGTAGACAGTTGAAATATTACTTTGTGGTTTCTTCAATAATTTGACGAAGTCCAAATGACAAGTTATTACACAGAGTGACGTGAAGGTGCTTGTTGTGCACTGGAGTAGACACGTCTGAATACAGGCCGTTTCGGGCTCCCTTTTATATTCGGGTCCCCGCTCCCCCTGCTTATCGATACGGTATCTCGTCTCTAACGGATGTGGTCTGTGTGGCCATCGACTCAGCCCACGCACTTGCGACATTCCTAATCTATTCTGCGTATTTGCCATAATGTAGTGCTAGTTAATTTATTATCTACAAATTCGATTATACTAAATCATTCTACTTTTTTATATCGAATATTTGCCATATAACCAATATTACAAAATATCACTTCCGTCTATTCTACACGATTTGTAAATTCGTGCTAATCTGTTG
>NW_021769440.1:0-9898 GCF_005508785.2 Acyrthosiphon pisum
CTTTTCTCATAATATTTAAATATTTCAGCAAGCGTAAGGACTTACCAATTAAGTCTTTTGCATCATGAAAATAAAACAATGACTATTAATTGTTTGATTGGTCATTGAGTTTTAAACTCTTTAGCAATGCTATAAGAAACAATTTTATTCCAATCAATTTTTGTTCTAGTGACTGGCAACTGGCGACGGAGTGCCTTAAAAGTTGTTTCTGACATAGTTTGATAATTTTCTGTAATAGCTATCTGGTACTCATTTTCCGCATCTTCTGCTATTTTCAAAACTTCTTTAACAGCTAACTCTTCAGTCTTAATTAAATAATATAATGTTAAAACGATATATTAGATATTATGGGTATAAACAATTAAATCTTACTGTTAATGCGATTGATTCCTTTATTTCTTTAGATGCTACAAGTTGAACATTACCGTTTTCATAATAATGAACATGAATTCGTAAAAATCCAAAAACATCTATATTAGTTGGTCCAACAGTAAGAGTCCACTGAGACCTCCAACGACCATTCCTTTTAATCCGATAAAAAAATATATATAAATAATTTATTGCATTAATCATATTAAATTAACAAACCAAAAATTTTTTGCTTGGAATTCATGATCCTCAATGCAAGCTGTTATAACAGTGGAAGAACCTTCTTGTTTTGCAAATACACTGCATGTACCATGTTTATAATGTAATGACGTATATGAAGTAAATTCTGTTTCAAATACTGAACGCCAAGTTTCTGTCTCTGAATCTGGCTCCCAATTCTGTAATTTAATTTTTTTATAAATATTTTCTTTAATGTTGTATAACATGTTGTTAAATATCAACACTGAATCAAGCAAATGGAAATATATATTTAATTTTATAACAATACTATAACAATGACCATAGACGCAAATAGTGTTTGGAATTGGGGGGGGGGGGGGGGAGGGCTAAAAAACCTTGCTTTGATAATATTGAATAAGCTTAAAACAAAATGTAGGAAATGTTTGGGGGGGCCTAAAGCCTATGACACTGAATAATCAACATTTAAGTTATTTTCTAATATTTATTTAGTTTTATCTTAAGCACTTATTGAAATTATATGTACAATCAAACAAGTTTAAAACATACAGCTCAACACACTTACCTCATAGTTTGATGGCTCTTTTCTTAAATGATCAAACTTAAATGATTGTTTAGATCTAGGATCATAAAACCTACTAGATCCTAGATCATTAAATTGAGTAATAAGCACCGGATATTCACTGTTTTCTAACTTAATAGGTAATGTTTGTTCTTTATTGTATAAAGCAAATGCCCTGAAATCAAAATAACATCAAAACATATTCATAATATAATATTATTCATAGAATCATTTTATCATAAAAAATAATTATTTGAGTACTTACCAACACGTTCCTTCTTTAAGAAGTGCATCATTGTTAACTAAGCCTCGAACATCTAAAATTTAAAAAAAAAACATCAAAATAAATTATGGACAAAAATAAAATATTAACTTAAATATTTTACCATTGAATACTTCATTAAATTCGCCAGGAGGTGAATGCAGTATGAAATCCGAAACAATCTTGATCTATAAATAACAATATTTTGAAATACAAATATACACAAAAAATGGTTAAATACACATAATTATATATAATTTAAAATTTATCCTAAATTTTAATAGGTATGTGTTTTCCTCAATAAACTTGATCATCAATCAGTTTAGAAATCTGATGTTTTTCAATTTTCTTTTATCAATTTAAAAAATCATATTTATCTCTGTTTTATCTACATAATAGGGTGTGGTTTACAAGACGATGGCATTGATAAGATTTATTAAGAATAATACATATTTTTTTTTTTTAATTTTAAATTTTATCAATTGAATTTTACGGTTTTTTCATTGTCATATTTTCATATTTTGTACCTTTTGGCATGACAACTATTTTGTTCTAAAAAACAGACTTTAATACACTAAAATAGTTACATGCTCTATAAAATGTAAAATATTATGTTCTATAATATGCCCAATAAAAAGTAATTATATGATTAAAAAATATTAACATAATATGATGTGCTAACACATCAAAATATGCAACAATTAACAAAGTACCAAAATAAACACTAAAATATTAAATAATATGCGTTAGGACTGTTAAAAACATAAAATAAATATTTCTGCACTAAAATATAAATTGAACCAGGTATAAATGATTTAAATAAAAAATAGGTACACCAAAAGTGCTTAGTACCTATAGGAATTTATATACAATTTTAAGTTACCCAAAAGCATAAATATTAAGGGCAGATCGCATCAGTATGTAAACTTGTTACCGGCTCTGTCATTTATTCATTCTATAAAGTTAATCATTGTGTTAAACTATGCAAGTGTTGCATAAAGGAATATTAAATTATTGATACCCGCGATTACAAAATAAATTAAACCACCAATAACATAAATAATATCAATGATATTTCATCGATTTGTAAGTTACTGAACCAAAATTCCCTCACCAGTAAAACTTGAACATGAAACGTCTTCTAACCAAATTGAATCAACCAACTTATTGACTAAACACTTCTCATCTGTCTTTAGTCAAACATTAACTCCTAACCTTTAGACTATACAACCTAGTTTACCATATGACCTGCCTTTTTCCTCTACCTTCACTCCCAATGATGTGCTTTCTGCACTCCAAAACCTAGAAAACAGATTCATCTTGAGCGTGTAAATTAAAAATAAATTACAAATTTTTAAATTAAGTGGCGTTTAAATTTGGCATTCATCATATACCTTAATACTAACCTTAAGGCCGGTTCTAAATATTCAAACTTTATCCCCTCACTGTGATAATGCAGAATTAGATTTCCTATCTGCCCTATCAAATGACTCACTTGATGTGTCTGATCTCTTTTCAGCCATACCATTCAGAATCCCAAGCCATTCATCTAGAGTCTAGTCTCAATTCTATATTCCAACACATAAAACTTCCTATGGACTTACAACATACTACATTCAACGCTTAGAGCTAATTTCAGTTTAATTACTTATACCACGTCCCTCATTTTAAAAATTGTCTTCTATCATATCAATAGTATATATTTTTTTTTTACTTACTAATAGTTAACTATTGTATATATTATATATTAACAAATTTCTTTTAATATGTTATTTCTAATCATACCATTACCTAATTAATTTGTAAATTTTTGTATACATGTTAAACTGCTGTTTGGTATGAATAAACTAATAATAGTAATAATAATAGCAATAAGAGGATATCAAACTCACAATATTGTATAACATACCAAAATTGTGTTCAGACGTTCCAATTTTGTGTTATTAGCTTAATTAATATTCGAGGGAATTAACCTAGTATAGGAAAGGTATCAAACTTAAGAGCATGTCACACCTGCATGTGTTGTCTCCGTCTTACAAATGTACAAGATAGCAAAAACTGTTTTGCACAGGACAACTTTTCTCATACCATGTTTTTTTAGAACTAAGCGTTTTAGCAGCTTTTTTTTAATGGTACTATCAAATCATTTTATATAAGCAAATGAAAAAAACAAAAAAACCAAATGTTTAGAAGCAAATAACTTTTAATATATTTATGTAATTTAAAATATGGGTACGCTGTTGCATAGATAAATTTCCACCCTATATGTTCAGAAATTTTGGAGCCACTGCTACAAACACAGAAAGATAAAAGTTGTCCCACGTAAAATAGTTTTTACAATGTTGTACATTTGTAAGACGAAGACAACACATGCGGGTGTGACATCCTCTTAAAGGTATAAGTAGTAGGTATAGTAGGTATTTCTGCAGTAGAAGAAGGAACTAGGTAACCAGATTACAAGAGAAATGAAGAGTGGGTGTTGGCTAGACGCATTAAACTGTCAATTTCTTAACAACTACCTATTTATAGAATCGTTATCAAACCACTCTCTACTTGATGAAATACATCTTGTTATCAGTTTGTGTATACATTTTATTCCTGCAACACCCACTTCATCGTTTTAACTAGTTGTGATTAAATACACATAAAATGGACCGAAAATAACACTTTTATATATTATAGTTATTAATTATATGATTGGTTTATTACCTGGTTTAAACTCTAGAGTTCTAAGCGAGATTCTAAGAATATATGGATAAGGAAAAATATTAAAAGATACTATATTTTAAATTATAAGTTAATTTATTTTTTTATGAAATTATAACTATATTACCTATTTTGTAATGGTATAATTATTTTGACGTTGTGTTAATGATATTGAATTTTAGGTACTTTAGAGGATTATGAGGGTCTAATCCCATCCAAACCCTTAAACTACTCCCACTACAGTCCTTACTTCCATGATAAACCTGTGCATGACTATAGTAGCTATAGTGCGTCAAGTGAGAGAACGCAACTGGGCAGCGACAAAAACTTGTTAATTGCTGTTAAAGACATGCGCGAATGATTCATGTTCTCTCGATAGACGTAGTATATACATATTAGTTGATTAAAAAAAATTAGTGCCTAATTTGTGAGTTCTAAAGTGAAGAATAAGTCTTACAATTTTTTATTAACCCAACCTAACATGGTATCTTAAAAACCATAGGTTGCCTAACTTATTTTAAGTTAAAATATACCTTATATTATTATTATTTCATTTATTTATCATAATATAATATATGTTAAATTAGTTTAACATTTTAAAAAAACCTCATTTTATATTACAATTTAAAGCTTTATTGTATTACAATTGGGCATATAATTTTTTAGTCTAAAACAAAACAAAAAATATGACAGAAAACATAATGAAAATAAATGTAAATATTTATCTTCAGTTAATTACCCAGTTAATTATTAGTAAGTAGGTATGTAATTATTATTACTATTATTTTTTATTAATGATTAATGACTAATGAGTAAACAATACCTACAACTATTACAGTATTAACAATACAGCTATGACTCTTAATTTTAAGGTTTAAATAATAGACTGAATAATCATAATACACAAACATACATAAATAAGTATTTTCTCTGATAATTACTATTAAATGGTACCTGCCTATTTACAATGTGTAACTCTTAGGGCCTGTTCTACAATCATAGTTTAAACCTCGGTTAAGCCTAACCCACTGATTTTACCAGCCGAATTCGGTGGTTTAACCTTAGTTCAGCGATTGTAATACGGGCACATATACACATTTTTAAAATCTCAGGAAAATGTAAAATAATGTCAAGCATTTAAAATATTATTTACCACACTACCTTTACCTTAATAAATAAATGAGAATATTATTTATTTTATAATAAAAGTATTAATTTTTATTATATTAGGCAGGTACCTACCTATACAGTGTATCAGGAAGACCTGATAAATTAAATAACTTTTACATTAAACTTTACATCAATATTATATATACACGAGAATACTCAGTAGGATCCAGTATTATTATCTTGAGAAATAAATAAATAATAATAATATTTAAAAAAAAAATGTATGTATAATTTACATAATATTATAATTGATTGTATTGTGCACTAAACGTATAATACCTACAACATTTTTTAATTTTTAATACTGAAAATAAAAAATTTTGAAGACTCATTAATTTGAAGAGTAATAACTTTGTAAAAAATATTTAGATTTTACCAAGTACCTGCTTAAAAATTTGATACTTTTTGAATTTAAAATGTTTTTTACGACTAGATTAATTTTACTTAAAAAAATAAGAGATTCTAATAAAAATTAATTACAATAATTAAATACCTAAATGTTTTTAGAATAAAAAATTTACAAATTGGCTATTTAATGTTTAAAAAAAAATTTAATTATCAGATTCAAATAATTAGAGATCAGTATTAAAAAATTATAATAAAAAATTTTACACAAGGTGTTATCTTATATGTGTAACGCAAGCATCTGTAAATTATAATTAAAAGATTGAAAAGAACAAGAGTTAATTTATTTGTCAAGTGTTCCTGTTACACTCTGTAACTGTAACTAGTTGTTATATAGAATATAGATAGGTAGGTAATTTTAGTTTTTTTCCTGATAATCATTAAATTTGTATGTATATAAGTCACAAATATTCTATACTATACTAGATAAGGAACTCGTGTCATCAAATGAATATCTGTTCACCATTTTCTTGATTGGAAAATTGACATAGACGTGTAAATAATATTATGTGTAATACCATCGTCATTTAGGTATGTTACCTACTTAAATAGTTTACAATGAAATATACACATGGACATTTTTCTAATCCAAAACATGGCGAAAAATCTCTAACTATTTTATGTGCGTTTTATTCAGAGTTCCTAATCTAATATTCTAATATAGGTAATACAGAAAACAGTACAAACTAATTGAGTACTGAGTACAATCAAAAAATATACCAGTTGAGTCCGCGATTGGAAAAAACCATAATACCTAATTGAATCAATTGATTCCTTCAAATAAAATATAAAATTAGCCATCTGCATGTACGAAAGTGACTATGTGATATGTTCATATAATTCTTTCAACTTTTGTCAGATAATAATAATAATAATATAATAACATGATATAGGAGTAAGCCAAGAATTTTAGAATTAATTTGAATTATTATCTTAAATTTGAAACGACTGAATTATACATAATACCCATATGCATATAGTGTATATTATACATATTACACACACATTAATCAAATGTATATTGTTCAAAAGAATCATAACTATACTTCAGTATAGTACCTTAAAACTTCTAAGCACTCAATTTGTTCGGATAGGTTTCACTGGGACTCTGTTCGTAAGCAGCCATAAAAATGTGTGATAGGTGCAAACAGCATACCTATTACAGGCATATCTGAGCGGGTTTGCAGGAGGACGTCCTCTTCTATTTAAAATATATATTTATGCATACTCTTTTTAATCTTAGGTATCCTAATTAATAAGACATTAAAATACTCAGCTATGCACATTTTTTTGTTAAACTTATGCATTCCTCTCTAATTTTTTCCTAATTTATAACCAGGTACCTAAATTATGTTATGAATATAGTAATCTCTGCACACAGGACACCACGGTTTTCAGGGACAAACTGTGCTGCACAGAACGTACAAGAACCTCTATGGTCTTGTTAATGTCTGCCGGTGTATCATCACTCATCACAGACCACAGTGTACCTACACATAGCAGCTGAGGGCAAAACGTTACCTTATCCTGGTCCGAGATGAGTTCCTCTCCTTCCATGGCCATGGCGATCGGTCTCTTAAATAGGGCGACAGGAGACACACGGTCGTTAAAAATAACGCTGGACACCTCCAACTGATGATGGAAAAACGAAAACGGACAGGAACCGCGACGCCGAGTTTTATAAGTGCACAGAGGCGGACGCGAAACAACTACGCGAAATAACCTAATTTCACACGGTTACTACGCTACGGTCACCAGACACCGAGTTTGTTGATCAATTATCGGTTATCACCACTCCGGCGGAAACGATATAAATAATAATAATAATAATATAAAGATGATAATGCGACGGTACACGTACGAACGCGATAAACGTGTGCGTGTGCGTGATAATATTATGTTAATAATAATAAATGAACGTAGAACTCGGGGCACGACAACTGGTAAGTAATCGTAGTATTACATTAACATAAAACGGTCCTCTACTCCTCTATCACTTGCCACTGATAGTGAGAGCAGACGTCGTCGGTCGGTGCGGACGATAGCGAATGCCTGAATAGCGGTGCGATTGATCACCCGGCGTCTTTGGTGGGACGTGTGGGAGGGGAGGATGAAATAGATCCAACGACGAATTCGGATTTATTATTATTATTATTATTATTATTATTATACCACGGTGTCCGACGCGAAGCGATAACGTGCGGGACGATCGTACGTTACACTTATGACTTACGGAACGCGATACGCCTCTCGCTGACTGTGGCAAACGATCTCGTCGGCGGTAGGTTTTTTCCTCTCACCCCACCCCACCGTTGGCTGACGACCGAAATATATAATATAATTGTTCTTGTGGCTGTGCCAACGAAAGGAGTACACGCGCACGCGCACGCGACCGCATTGTTGTTCTGTTATCACGTCATTACGTCATTGTCGTCGTTGCACATCATAGCGTAATACTCTACGTTGCACATCGACTGCTGCAGGTAGTAGTTGCGGCATAGCAGTGGCAAGAGCTTAGAGCTTGTTCTATGGCGAAGGGCAGCCTGCAAGCGCGGTCGCCTGGTGCCGCAGCGATCCGTGCGGGTGCCGGGTGGCAGTAGTGGCCATTAGCGACTTTGTCGTCTCAATGCGTTGGTTAGAAAAGCAGATGGGCTGGGACGCGTGAAGGTTGACCGCGAATAAAACAACTATTCCGAACCGCGGGGCACTGAGTCAGACTTATTGTGCGAATGTCCCACAGACATTGTCTGACGACTGACACTCGTGAGTCGCAACTGCTCCGACAACGTTCGTCGTATTATTATTACTACACTATTGTTATATTATTATTTCAAACTGGTTTGTCGGGAAAAAGTAATTTTTTTCCCACATCCTGCAACAATAATAATAATAATTATTGTGATGACTGTGTGTCACTAACGTATTTTGTGGCTCATCGTGAGTCATTTCACATATTTTGCTGACGTACCTTTATTAAACTATTGTGGGTCAATGAACATTTTTAAAATTATTAGTATTTTTATTGTATGTACATTATACGACATTACTATTTACTACTCACGCAGTCACGCGACATAACTTAAAATAAACTATAATAATATAACTTCATTGCAATGTGATATAGGTACTTACTGACATATTATTATTATAATATTGTGCAAATAGTAAATAAGTAGGTAGGGAAGGGAATATATAGATGATATTGTATTTATTGTATTGTCACAATGACACCTATCGATTTGTATATTTTGGTAGGTGAATCTGTGTTGACTGATTAACTGTGTTGGATAAACTACAACTTAGTATTTATTAAAAAATAATAAAATTACGTTACTTTTTAGTCGTTAAATGTAGGCGCCATATACCTAAGGCTTAGTCCTCCCCCCAAAAAAAATAATTTGTTTGAAGTTAAAGCCCCCCTAAAAATTAGTAAAATAAGCAATTTCGTACTTTAGTATACATTTCATAGGTAATTGTGTAAGGATATTCTTTTTACCATACCAATTAATTTAATAAGTAGTTAGGTAAATCGTATATGTGGAAACTATGAAATATTCATTTTTTTAAGATAACATACCGCGATTACTGACCTATACCCAATGTCATAACTCATAATATACACACAATATATAATTATATAATATTTTATTTGTGTTTATATACGCAATTATCGCATATTTGTGATTCGTACCTATATGTATCATTCTATCAATAAAATTGTATAGGGGAAACCTGGGTAAGACGTAAAATGGGACATTCCATTTTGTTCCACTTGTATTTTGTAGTACAATAATTACCCTTCTGGTATTTTAAAATTTTAATCACAAATTCTTCTCAGGCTACCTATTTTTAAACACATTTAACAAAAAGTTTAATAAATTAAAAAATTACAATTGTATCTTATAATTTTGTCTTTTATATCCATTGCTATTATAAATATTATGATAAGGAAATTTCAAATTACCATGATTTGATGGATTTAGAAATGTCCAATGATAAAACTGATCATTTTTTTTATTTTTTTTATTTTTTTATTTTTTTNTTTTGTCTGTGTACACGATAAGTAGTCGAAATAATGCTTCGATTTTCAACTTCAGTATCTTGTTCGATTGGAAAGTGAATATCGTTGATGCATTGGGGGAGGTCAACATTTAAAATTCCCAGTAATTTTCAAAAGCGCTAAGAAAAACCAAAGAAAAAATAAGGAAAAACGGGAATTTTTACAC
>NW_021769440.1:9998-11263 GCF_005508785.2 Acyrthosiphon pisum
GCCATGTGTTACGCAATTGTAAGACGGAGACAACAATAATGTATGCGTAGCGTCCTCTTAAGAATAAAACAATAACTTGTGATTCATCTTTGAATTATCGACCTACCTATATTGTAGTTAATCACTAGAAATAACAAATGTTAACATAATATCATCCTCGTATGAAGATATGCGGTTACTGGTTGAATGGCACGCAATACTAGTTGCTATATAAATTATAAATATTAAAACAATAACTTATGGAGGTAGATATAAAGAATGCAAGTTATGCCGTTATGGTAGTACCTATACTAGTGTGTATATGGAGATAAGAGTCCCCAACGTTGGCGTACAATATTATTATATAACCGACCGTTTAATCAGGTAGGTAGGTAGGTACCTACAAGTGTAGAACAGAATGTCAGCATAAATATTAGGGAAGTACACTTACCATTGACAGGATATGTTTGTTAGAAATAAGACACCGAATTGCCATGGCTAAGATGGTGTTCACATCTAACTATCGTAATATAAACATATAGGTAGTAGGTTGTCTAATAGTTAGCTAATAGGTAGTTTAAAGGGAAAATTGTTATTCAATAACTATTTTCAGAAATCTGGTTTTCACAAACCTTCAGGCTTCAGCTAACACAGACATACAGAATACTAAATAAAACTATTATTCTATTATTGTAGTTGACAATATTTTTCCAACCAATTATTTCGAATAAAAATAAAATGTTCAAAATAAAAAACCGAATTATTCAATACCAAAAAGTATTTAATGCAAAAAAAAGCATTTAAAATACTATTCAAAATACTTCATGCTGAAAGTATTTAAAAAGTTATTCAATACTTAAAAAAGTATTTGAATACTTTTACTCAAATACTTTTACTTAAATACTTTATAGGACTGTCGTTGGGTCAAAAAGCTTGACAATTTAATACAAGGCGCCTAATATATTGTTTTATAATGACAGTTGAAAAATATTAAAAATACATAGGTATTCACAAAATTTTTATAAGCATTTCAAGTTCAAATTTTGACAAATTATTTATACAATTATATATGTATTATTATATGTAAAAACTAGGGAAATGTGCAAATTATTTTGAGTTGGAAATTCCTAAAAATGTTTCTTTTTAAATTATGGCTCGAAAACGTTTATATAACGTTATAATTATAACGTTATACTTGTCAAAAAACGATTGAAAAAGATAACAGAAAACAAAACGGTAAACAGTAAACGGTAATATTAAATTATCACTAAACAAAACAATGCAAT
>NW_021769440.1:12388-17642 GCF_005508785.2 Acyrthosiphon pisum
TAAATTACTAATAACGATAAATGCATAACATGTGTAACGTTTTAATTTCTGTATAACGATTAACTCAAAACATGTATAACGTTTTAAATCTAAATAATGATAAACGCAAAAATTCTGTAACGTTTTAATTGTAAATAACGTTAAACGTATTTTTTTTCAAATTCGAGCCCTGTTTTAAATCTAAGATTGTAATACAAGAAATGAAACATAAGATTTCTAATAAAGTTTGTCTACCTTCATCATTGAAAAAAAAATTTAAAAATGTAGATAAGTAACTTGTAAATTGTTTTCAAGTAAATTTTACGACGAATTAAAAAATGGTTTTACTGTTTTGGACAGTTTTAGTAGTGTAATGGGATAATATTAATAGGTTAGTTTATACAACTGGCAGAGATTGATACTTGTAACAAAAAATAAATAAATATTATTCGTGTAGTATTTTTTTGACATAAATGTTCACGTGCTGTGAGTACTCTGCCTACTGCTATTCCTTTTACATTATCCATTTCCTTAACAGTTTACACACACAGCGTTACAACAATACCAACTTTTAGATCAATCACTACTACGCACACATTTACACGACAATCAATAAGAAAATTGCCTATATTGGACTCCTTAAAAACGGTCCGACGTCTACATCGAATTCCATGTCATCGCTTTATCCATCACCGAGGACCGGATATCACACTATCACAGTATATTTACTATGCTAGTTGCTTCAATGCATCTTCCAATGAATTCATTGTATACATAATATATTATTATCTTTTGTTAAAAGAAGGTACAATTTTTTTGTCTTAAAATATTTAAAAAGTGGAGCTCACAAAGAGCGGCTTGCCGGGAGTTTTTCAAATTCCAGGTATGCCATTCCACCCCTGAGTTACAGGCTCAAATACTATATTTTATGATATACAGGACAATGGCATATAGAAACTGTCGATTTATTTCTTACCATTGCCCCTCGAAATATTTAAGTAGTTGCCTATTTTACTCCTTGTAATTTTCATGAACAAATTAATGAATAACACAATATACTTACCAATTAATAATATAAACAATTAAAGTTATTAGTTAAAAATATTAAATAATTTAGATTTTATATATTATAATATTTGCATAAATCCTAATGGCAAATAGAATAAACAATATATGTACGCTTTAAAGAAGCGTATTCAATAAATTGTAATTAGAAACTTACAACCTATTGTATAATATATACTTCACTTTTTCATAATAATAATACAACACAAATTAAAATGTAAAATTATTACGTAAGTGCTTAAAACAAATAATAATACCTAATAGTAATAATAATTTATACTCAAACATGAATTTACTACTTATTTTAACATTTTATTTTTTGAACATTTATGTTGGTTGAATAAATTGTTGCACTTCTTCACATATAGTAATACTAGGTACTAAGTACTAACGTTTAAAAATTAATCTATAAATTGTGTATTTAACAAAAAAATATAAAACCTAGTAAGTTTTAGATTCTGAGCGGAGCCATGAATGTATTGATTTTACAATAATGTGTGTGTTTTTTATTATAATTTTTTTTGTGTGTGTGTCTGTCATCACCGTTTGGGGTAGTAAAACTGCTTGTCGTTAACTATAATATTAATAGGAGAATAAATAATTAATTTAAATTAATAATAACCTTAATATTAAACAGAATTCCATTATTCAGATGCTTTATTCAGTATTGCATTATATTATTAATTTAATAATTTTTTTTTTTAATTTATCAAATTTAAAATTGAATAATTATTTTGTAGTTAAAAATTTATAAAATTTTCAACTTTAATATATAAGGATTGAAAATTTAAAACAAGATTCCACGTAAGTAGTTAATTCTGTTACCAAAAAATCTAAAAAATACATAAGCACAGTTTATTTTTATAGTAATTTTAAGTTCAAATTTGGACGAAATTACATATTAAAAAACCTGGAATAACTATTTTAGTTATTTTGTTGTGATTGTATAATATTATTTGTGGATACTTGAAACTTCTAAAGTATACTATTAATCATTATATATCTATGATGATAGTACCATGGTTTGTTGTTGATGTATAACGCGTTATAAGGACCTAATGGATATTGTTATATGCAGGCACGCACCCAGAATTTTCGTTTGGGGGGGAGGGGGGCTTAATAATTACACACAAGTAAACAATTAAAACTAATTTTTAAATAATCACTTTTATTTATTATCACCATATAATGTTATATTATTATGTATTTAATATTTATAATTATATTTATAACTAAATCAATTTAAAATTTAAGTTTCCTGGGTCCCTTTTCAGAAAGAACTGTTAATACTTCGGATTCTTTAATTTGTATTTCTTGATGTATGTGAAGATTTGGCAAACCATTAAAACGTGACTGTTTCATTAGAGATAGGTTTTAATTCGCCGTAGTGTGGAAAACGATCTCTCGGCCGTTACTTACTAGTAATGTTGCAAATATTTCCTATAGTATAAATACTGATTCAATAATAAAAAAAAATTAAGTATATCTGCTAAATTTTGACCTGAAGTTGATTCTACTGGTACAAATTTTAAAAAACTTTCAACTATTTTAAAATTGTTTACATCGATTGATTCAATATATCTGTAACACGGAATTCAACTAACGCAAGTCCGTTTTTTGAAATTTTGAGTTAGTTATATAAGCAGAATATTCTTTTTTGATCTTTTCAAAGGTATCAAAACGTAAGTCCTGTATACAATAAATACATAGATAGAAAGTAGTATGCTAATTTAAGTCCTAAACTATGATAGGAGTATAGAAACGTATGTCCAGTGTTAATATAAGAAAATAATACGAAATAATATTTTTGAAGTATACAATTGTAAGTCCATTGCAACAAATGTTTTTGATTTGTCTCTCCTGTAAAATTTGCTTTTTGTGACTTGCGTTAGTTGACTTCTGTGGTACAGATATCTTACACACAACGTGAATTGTTCAATAGAGGGAATATCTGACGTTTCGTCAGTGAATATAGTAAAACATTTAGCGTTGTTAATTTTAGTTACAAGTTTCGTTAAAATGACTTCATCGCAAGCATCTATTATTTGGTTTTGAATATTCCAACTAATATAGGTACGTTGAATTTTTCCCGCAAATATTTAGTAATTTTTCCAATTATTGTACCCCTTTTTAACAAATGTATGAAGTGATTGGTTGGAACTATAACCAGCCTCAGAAGGTGAAAATAATACGCATACTTTACAAAAAGCACTATCTTCAATTTTTTAATGTGTTAACCATTTGTATTTAGTTAACCATAGTATATTAAATTTTCTTTTTTGATTGCCAATTTGTTGATTGGGAAAATTATAATTATTATCTGGGACCCACACATTTTGTAAAACTTCAATTTTCTGTTTGTCGTCGAGTTTTTATTTACAAATAATGATATATCTAAAGAAGAAAAATTTTAATAATCACCAACAATATCAGATGTTGACTGGGCGGTTCATTGATTGTTGACATTTTTGGTTTAATACTAATATAATTAAGAAGAGTACTGCTAGTAGTTAGTACCAACTTCAGGTTTCTTTCGTTTTTGACTCATTTTAACTCAGCTTTTTTTTTACATATAAGCACATTCGAAACAGCTACCACGAAGAAAAAATCGAACAGACTGAATTATCTAAACGAGTTTTTCATGCCAAGACAGACAGTCGAAAGTCAGAACTAGGGTTCGGATTTGAAGGCAATATAATCAATAAAAAAGCATTTAAAATGTAAAAAAAGGCAAAAAAGGCATTTAATTTAAATAAAAAGGCATTTCATAAATATACTACAAAATAAAATAATGAACATTTTTTAAACACTTTCAAATGCACACATTTTGAGAAAAATACAAATTAAAAATGTGCATGAATACTAAACTACATTAAGTTTATGCTATTTTGTATAAATATATTACCTTTTTCTTTAACCAGGTTTGTCCTAAGAATTAGTTAAAAACAATTTTAAAAATTAACCTACTTGAGTTATACCAGTTAATTTAATGCAAAATAAACTAGTTGGTATTAAAAAAAAATTACTACCATGTATTTTGATAAGCTGTCTTTAGAAAAACGGTTACGGTTTGGGCTCAAAATATTTTTATACATCGAAAAGGATCTTTCTATGTCCGCCGAAGTTATCGGGGCGTATTTCATACATAAATAATTATCTAAATTAAGATTGCTAGATGAATTAAACCCATTTGTAGCGATAATACGTAAGCTGTTTATAAAGTTATAAAATAAACTGAAACTTAAACACAAAAAAGCCATTTATAAGTACCAAAGGCAAAAAAAAAAGCATCCATCGTCTAAGAAATTAAATGAAACACATTTTTGTATAAAAATTATTTTTCAATTATGATTATTAAAAGAAAGGCATTTGCCTTCAAATCCGAACCCTAGTCATAACTATCATTGTTATCGTAGTTACCAATCAAAGTCGATCCTCGTATCATAATCGCTACTCGCTAATATCTATAAATCTAAAATTAATTTTCAACAAAATAAGAAATCGGCGATTATTCCCTCAAACATTATCGCGTAATATTGAACTATTATTATGTATATGTGTGTATCTAACATTATAAAATTTGAAAATATAACATTATCATTTATTCATTATTATATTTTCTATAACAATGTATAATTTAATGAAAAAAATTTCAAATTTCAAATTTAATAATTATTTTGTAGTCAAAAATGTATAAAATGTTCAACTTTTATAGCTAAAGATTGAAAATTTAAAACAAGGTTCTTCGTAAATAGTTAAATATGTAAAATACTTTATTCACAGTAATATCACCTCAAAATATATACTTAGTAATTAGTATAATATCATAAGCTATCTGACAGGCCTTGCAAACATTATAATAACATTATGATTATAATGCTATATTTGACAAAAAAACCGATTGCAATTTTAAACGTAATTATAACGGAAAGTGATATTCAAAAATAATTAAAAATCACAACACAAAACACAAATTAATCTATTCATTACATAAATCTATTTTCACCATTCTTCGGTACGCCACGCCAGTATTAATTAAATGCGTTATTTCAGAATTTTACGTGGAATGCAAAAATTGTTACAAATAACCAAACATAATCACAACTGCTCGCAAGATAGGCACTTTCAGATATAAAATCATTATTTGACATTATGAAATTTTAATGATTCAACATATTTTCTTTATATTTATACAATGAAAAGAAGTAAT
>NW_021769440.1:17692-22088 GCF_005508785.2 Acyrthosiphon pisum
TTTCATACAGTTATATAATTAATTAAAACTATTGTTATCAATCTAAACTATCATGTATCACCTTCCTGGTATTCATATCGGATATATGGGTTCTTTCCGTTATTTATAGTTTTAACATTTATTTTTCAATATACTATTTATAGTATTTTTAATAATAAAAATAATAACACGAGTACTCGACTCAAAGCGAGTACTCGTATTTACAAGTCCAAAAAAAATTCAGTCGAGTCGAGTCGAGTACTCGAACTCAACTCGAAAATTTTTCCAAAGTCGAGTAGGTACTCGATCAACACTAGGTATTAGTGTATTACTATTTTAAATAAAGATAAACGCAAAACTTGTGTAACGTTTTAGTTCTAAATAACGACAAAGGCAAAATTTGAATAACGTTTTAATTTTTAATAACGATAAACGCAAAATTTGTGAAATGTTTTAATTGTAAATATCATAAAATGGAATTTTTTTTCAAATTCAAGCCTTGCTGTTTGACCGTTTTCACTCAGAATCGTTTTTCTTATTATATCATTATCATTGAATTCAAATTTAACACTATCCATTACAGTGACCTACTTGTAACCTGCTGTACAAGCATTGTAAATTGTAATCATACCCACGGGTATGATCGAATTGCACTTATTTTAGGTAGTCGAACTGCACTTGAAAAAGGTATTCCAACAAAAATATAATGTATTTGAAGGGGTTAAATGATTATAATACACTCATTCCTCTTTCCACTTGGTGGCTTAGGACTGACAATGATTTTAATTATTGGCGTATAGTTAAAAATTATTGTTTTATGCATACCATTGTCCATTATGTTACTATAATATAATATTATTATATATACATAATTTATATTAAATCATCAAATATTATTATTGTCATTATTATAACTTTTTTTTTAAACTAATTTTGATAATTTTTGTACCTAGTACTAATATTTATATAATTTTTTATTCTTTTTTTAAATCCTCAAATATTATTATAGATAATAATAATAGTGAACGTCCATACTCCATAGTTGATAGTGACCTGCAATTTTATCTCCATTTTTTTAACGATTGCAGTTCGACCACTACTTGTTTTTACCCGAGTGCAGTTCGACCATTCCCTTTTTTGAACCCAAGTGCAATTCGACCATTTTTTTTAAGTTAATAAGTGCAATTCTTCTATCCCGACATCCACGACCCACTAGCCACCTTTATTTTATTGTTAATTGTAGATATACTTACGTTCTTACAAGCTTACCCTTAGATCATATACGTATACACGTAGTATATACTACAGTACTACGATGCATCATGGTATAATATTATCTTCTAAGATCTTACCTAACGTGATATCCATAGGCCCAATTTGGGTTAAATTTATGGAGGTGCTATAGATTTATTTCGACTAAAGTGATAAGTGGGCGTGTTTGCCCCCCACACCCCCTTCATTCATACACCTTAATTGTATGCACCTTCGCATTAATCTTAAGGGGATTCGATACCGTGATTTTCTGTTTTCGTCTAACACACGCGTGACATAGTATTTTAGACGTGTTTTTTGCCAAACATATCAATTGATCTAATGTAGCATAAAAATTCTGTAAGCAGATTTGAATTCACCATCAAGTCTACTTGAAATTGACTTTCCCACATTTTTAATATTATCCCCCAAATTCCAGAAAAAGTCATATAAAAAAAGAGTATTTAAACATTTTTGTTTTTCAATTTTTGGAGAAGCTAAAATCGAAAAATAAAAAATGTGGGAAAGTCGATATCAAGTAGACTTGACGACAAATTTAAATCTGTTTTCAGAAATCTTATCGCTTCAATAGATCAATTGGTATGTTTGGCAAAAAACACGTCTAAAATACTATGTCGCGCGTGTCTTAGACAAAAACAGAAAATCACGGTATCGAATCCCCTTAATATAAACAATTATTTATGACATAATACATATTATTATTATTATTATGAAAATGATAAGGTCTTAGAAATAAATGTTTCCAAATACTTAGATATGGCACAATATTATAGTCAATAACAATGCGACGATGATATTAAAAATTTGGCGGTGCTAATAATTATCTGGTGTATTTTATAAGTATATACATTTAATAGAAAATTGTTCGGTTAATTATAAACACTAAACAGTGAATACTTAAATTGGTTACTTCTTATACTTAATTAATAATTAATTGCTATGTTAAAAAATAAATGGAAAAAAGTTTTTGACCCAATTTTCTCAAAAGTGAATGATCACTAAAAATAAAAAAATAAAATAAAAAAATCATATAATTTTACGGTATTTTGTTTGAAAAAAAATGTATTCCTAGAGAGTATAGTATCTATGAACTTGCAAATTTTCGCTATTACGTATATTTTTATTTACCGTACACAATGAAATTATTAAAATATTTAGATTAATTTTAATCTATTCATTACATAAATCTATTTTCACCATTCTTCGGTACGCCACGCCAGTATTAATTAAATGCGTTATTTCAGAATTTTACGTGGAATGCAAAAATTGTTACAAATAACCAAACATAATCACAACTGCTCGCAAGATAGGCACTTTCAGATATAAAAATCATTATTTGACATTATGAAATTTTAATGATTCAACATATTTTCTTTATATTTATACAAATGAAAAGAAGTAATTACAATGTACATATTTAGGACACAGGTATCTATAGTAGGTAATTCAAAAGTATTGTAAATAGGTATTTCTTTCAATTAAAAACTAAATTCATAAATAGTTTAAAGTTAATATTAACATTTAACAGGTAAATTAAACATAGCCAACAGGTACGTATTTAAAATGTTTAATAACTGTATAATATATACCTATAGCTAAAAAAGGTGGGTAAGTGGATGTCGCTCTGCTGTACAGTAGGTTACAAGTGGGACACTATATAATGGATAGTATTAAATTTGAATTCAATGATATAATATCACTGTATAAGAAAAACGATTCTGAGCGGAGACAGTTTGTCAGTCTAGATATTAGACATACATATTATAGGTATACTTATCTATAGTATTATTAATATTTTTCAAATTAATCATATCACAATATCCATTAGGTAACGCGTTATACATCAACAACAAACCGTGGTACTATCATAGATATATAGTAGTATATTTTAGAAGTTTCAAGTATCCACAAATAATATTATACAATCACAACAAAATAACTAAAATAGTTATTCCAGGTTTTTTAATATGTAATTTCGTCCAAATTTGAACTTAAAATTACTATAAAAATAAACTGTGCTTATGTATTTCTTAGAATTTTTGGTAACAGAATTAAATATTTACGTGGAATCTTGTTTTAAATTTTCAATCCTTAGATATAAAAGTTGAACATTTTATAAATTTTTAACTACAAAATAATTATTCAATTTTAAATTTGATAAATTTTGTCAAGATTTTAACTTCAAATGCTTATAAAAAAAAATTGTGCCTATGTATTTGTAATATTTTTCAACTGCTATTGTAACAATGTATCAGAGCCTTGTATTAATTTTTTACAGTTTTTGGCTCAATAGATAAACTTTATTGATATTTATAGAAAAAAAAACTAAAAAAATTGATAACTTACAATGTCCCGTAAACAGCTCAAAAAGAGTCAAATTATTTTAAAAATTTTATCGTATATAGAAAATGCTAATATAAACATTCAGTGAAATTTTCAAGTTTCTACAGTCATTCGTTTTTTAATTACAACAAAATAAGAAAATTATAAAAAAAAACTGTGACTAAGGATTTTTAATATTTTTCATCTGCCTTTGAAACAATATACTAGGAGCCTTTTATTAAATTTTCAAGCCTATTTAATCAACAAATAAAATTTTATTGATATTTTTAGAAAAAAAAAACTAAAAAAAGGCGGGTAAGTCGTGGATGTCGCTCTGCTGTACAGTAGGTTACAAGTGGGTTACTGTAATGGATGGAATTAAATTTGAATCCAATGATATTATATCATTGTATACGAAAAACGATTCTGAACGGAGATGATTTGTCAATCTAGGATATATTATTTTTAAAGAAAAACTTATGGAGAACCTTGTACCAAATTTTAAAAACTTAGTTATAAAAGAAAAAATTTTTACGATTTTTCAATCACTAAATTACTTGCAAATTTTCGCAATTTTGACATATTTCGTATAAATTTGAACTTTAAATGCTTATAAATAAAAATTGTGACAATGTATTCCTTTTATTTTGCAACTGCTATTGTAAAAATATGTTAGGAGCCTTGTATTAAATTTCCAAATCTTAGAATTAAAAAGAAAAACTTTTATGAATTTCTGTCTAAGATAATTTGAACATTGCCGTAATTTTTACGTATTTAGTCAAAATTTGAACTTTAAATGCTTATAAAAAAAAAATCGTGACTA
>NW_021769440.1:22138-32702 GCF_005508785.2 Acyrthosiphon pisum
TATACTAGGAGCCTTTTATTAAATTTTCAAGCCTATTTAATCAACAAATAAAATTTTATTGATATTTTTAGAAAAAAAAAACTAAAAAAAAATGAAAAGTGACAATGTCCGTAAAGAGCTCAAAATAAGTCAAAATATTTTGAAAATGTTATGGTGTATAGAAAATGCTAATATAAACATTCAGTCAAAATTTCATGTATCTACGGTCATTTTTTTTAAAGTTTCACCAAAAACCAAATTCAATTTTGTGTAAAAATTCCCGTTTTTCCTTATTTTTTCTTTGGTTTTTCTTAGCGCTTTTGAAAATTACTGGGAATTTTAAATGTTGACCTCCCCAATGCATCAACGATATTCACTTTCCAATCGAACAAGATACTGAAGTTGAAAATCGAAGCATTATTTCGACTACTTATCGTGTACACAGACACAAAAAAAAAATAAAAAAAAATAAAAAAAATAAAAAAAATGATCAGTTTTATCATTGGACATTTCTAAATCCATCAAATCATGGTAATTTGAAATTTCCTTATCATAATATTTATAATAGCAATGGATATAAAAAGACAAAATTATAAGATACAATTGTAATTTTTTTAATTTATTAAACTTTTTGTTAAATGTGTTTAAAATAGGTAGCCTGAGAAGAATTTGTGATTAAAATTTTAAAATACCAGAAGGGTAATTATTGTACTACAAAATACAAGTGGAACAAAATGGAATGTCCCATTTTACGTCTTACCCAGGTTTCCCCTATACAATTTTATTGATAGAATGATACATATAGGTACGAATCACAAATATGCGATAATTGCGTATATAAACACAAATAAAATATTATATAATTATATATTGTGTGTATATTATGAGTTATGACATTGGGTATAGGTCAGTAATCGCGGTATGTTATCTTAAAAAAATGAATATTTCATAGTTTCCACATATACGATTTACCTAACTACTTATTAAATTAATTGGTATGGTAAAAAGAATATCCTTACACAATTACCTATGAAATGTATACTAAAGTACGAAATTGCTTATTTTACTAATTTTTAGGGGGGCTTTAACCAAACAAATTATTTTTTTTGGGGGGAGGACTAAGCCTTAGGTATATGGCGCCTACATTTAACGACTAAAAAGTAACGTAATTTTATTATTTTTTAATAAATACTAAGTTGTAGTTTATCCAACACAGTTAATCAGTCAACACAGATTCACCTACCAAAATATACAAATCGATAGGTGTCATTGTGACAATACAATAAATACAATATCATCTATATATTCCCTTCCCTACCTACTTATTTACTATTTGCACAATATTATAATAATAATATGTCAGTAAGTACCTATATCACATTGCAATGAAGTTATATTATTATAGTTTATTTTAAGTTATGTCGCGTGACTGCGTGAGTAGTAAATAGTAATGTCGTATAATGTACATACAATAAAAATACTAATAATTTTAAAAATGTTCATTGACCCACAATAGTTTAATAAAGGTACGTCAGCAAAATATGTGAAATGACTCACGATGAGCCACAAAATACGTTAGTGACACACAGTCATCACAATAATTATTATTATTATTGTTGCAGGATGTGGGAAAAAAATTACTTTTTCCCGACAAACCAGTTTGAAATAATAATATAACAATAGTGTAGTAATAATAATACGACGAACGTTGTCGGAGCAGTTGCGACTCACGAGTGTCAGTCGTCAGACAATGTCTGTGGGACATTCGCACAATAAGTCTGACTCAGTGCCTCGCGGTTCGGAATAGTTGTTTTATTCGCGGTCAACCTTCACGCGTCCCAGCCCATCTGCTTTTCTAACCAACGCATTGAGACGACAAAGTCGCTAATGGCCACTACTGCCACCCGGCACCCGCACGGATCGCTGCGGCACCAGGCGACCGCGCTTGCAGGCTGCCCTTCGCCATAGAACAAGCTCTAAGCTCTTGCCACTGCTATGCCGCAACTACTACCTGCAGCAGTCGATGTGCAACGTACAGTATTACGCTATGATGTGCAACGACGACAATGACGTAATGACGTGATAACAGAACAACAATGCGGTCGCGTGCGCGTGCGCGTGTACTCCTTTCGTTGGCACAGCCACAAGAACAATTATATTATATATTTCGGTCGTCAGCCAACGGTGGGGTGGGGTGAGAGGAAAAAACCTACCGCCGACGAGATCGTTTGCCACAGTCAGCGAGAGGCGTATCGCGTTCCGTAAGTCATAAGTGTAACGTACGATCGTCCCGCACGTTATCGCTTCGCGTCGGACACCGTGGTATAATAATAATAATAATAATAATAATAATAAATCCGAATTCGTCGTTGGATCTATTTCATCCTCCCCTCCCACACGTCCCACCAAAGACGCCGGGTGATCAATCGCACCGCTATTCAGGCATTCGCTATCGTCCGCACCGACCGACGACGTCTGCTCTCACTATCAGTGGCAAGTGATAGAGGAGTAGAGGACCGTTTTATGTTAATGTAATACTACGATTACTTACCAGTTGTCGTGCCCCGAGTTCTACGTTCATTTATTATTATTAACATAATATTATCACGCACACGCACACGTTTATCGCGTTCGTACGTGTACCGTCGCATTATCATCTTTATATTATTATTATTATTATTTATATCGTTTCCGCCGGAGTGGTGATAACCGATAATTGATCAACAAACTCGGTGTCTGGTGACCGTAGCGTAGTAACCGTGTGAAATTAGGTTATTTCGCGTAGTTGTTTCGCGTCCGCCTCTGTGCACTTATAAAACTCGGCGTCGCGGTTCCTGTCCGTTTTCGTTTTTCCATCATCAGTTGGAGGTGTCCAGCGTCATTTTTAACGACCGTGTGTCTCCTGTCGCCCTATTTAAGAGACCGATCGCCATGGCCATGGAAGGAGAGGAACTCATCTCGGACCAGGATAAGGTAACGTTTTGCCCTCAGCTGCTATGTGTAGGTACACTGTGGTCTGTGATGAGTGATGATACACCGGCAGACATTAACAAGACCATAGAGGTTCTTGTACGTTCTGTGCAGCACAGTTTGTCCCTGAAAACCGTGGTGTCCTGTGTGCAGAGATTACTATATTCATAACATAATTTAGGTACCTGGTTATAAATTAGGAAAAAATTAGAGAGGAATGCATAAGTTTAACAAAAAAATGTGCATAGCTGAGTATTTTAATGTCTTATTAATTAGGATATCTATAATTAAAAAGAGTATGCATAAATATATATTTTAAATAGAAGAGGACGTCCTCCTGCAAACCCGCTCAGATATGCCTGTAATAGGTATGCTGTTTGCACCTATCACACATTTTTATGGCTGCTTACGAACAGAGTCCCAGTGAAACCTATCCGAACAAATTGAGTGCTTAGAAGTTTTAAGGTACTATACTGAAGTATAGTTATGATTCTTTTGAACAATACATTTGATTAATGTGTGTGTAATATGTATAATATACACTATATGCATATGGGTATTATGTATAATTCAGCCGTTTCAAATTTAAGATAATAATTCAAATTAATTCTAAAATTCTTGGCTTACTCCTATATCATGTTATTATATTATTATTATTATTATCTGACAAAAGTTGAAAGAATTATATGAACATATCACATAGTCACTTTCGTACATGCAGATGGCTAATTTTATATTTTATTTGAAGAAATCAATTGATTCAATTAGGTATTATGGTTTTTTCCAATCGCGGACTCAACTGGTATATTTTTTGATTGTACTCAGTACTCAATTAGTTTGTACTGTTTTCTGTATTACCTATATTAGAATATTAGATTAGGAACTCTGAATAAAACGCACATAAAATAGTTAGAGATTTTTCGCCATGTTTTGGATTAGAAAAATGTCCATGTGTATATTTCATTGTAAACTATTTAAGTAGGTAACATACCTAAATGACGATGGTATTACACATAATCAGTGTTGCCAGATCTATAATGCCTGCGGTTGGGGAGAAACGATTATGATTTCCGTATCAGATGTATAATTACCGTATATTTTTTTTTCGCCAAACAATGCATTACAAACCTTAAAATGCCATTTCTGTTTTACACAATCAAAGAATCGAAGTACCATGTTTACTAATATGTATGTTTATTATAATATATTTACAACAAGTAACATAATATAACATACATCAGAATATATATTTGAACTCACTTTATAGACATATTTATGAATAGTAAACATCTTATAGAATTTAATTAATTTAAAAGAAATATTTTTACCTAATATTTATACTTATTTAAAAACAACTGTATTTTTATTGATCACTTTCATACATATTAATAGTTAATACTAATCAATCTTTTTTAAAACATAAAATAAACAATATTAATAACAATAAAAACTTGATGTATAAGTGTGGTACCTACCTACATCTTATACTGTATAACAATAACAACAAATTTAAATAATAGCATAACAATTAATTAAATATGATATTCATAAAACAACAAAATTTAAATATATTATGAAGAAAAAAGATAAAAGTTTACTTATTATATTATATTATTACATAATATAGATCATAAAAATAGTCCAATATTTTCTTTTGGTAAAATGTCTAAATTACCTTGAATGTCTGTTTCATTGGTAATTCCTTGTTTTTCATAAATATGTTTGGTCATTGAGTTTATCATTGCTTTTGTTGGTTCAAATTTAACACAACTTGTGCTTTGTTTCATGTGTTCACTTGCTAAGAGCAAACTATTCATTGTTTCCGTATTTAGTTTATTCCTAACTTTGGTTTTTATTAAATTTATTTTTGAAAACACCCTCTCGCAGTCAACTGAAGAGTGAGGTAGGCTCAGAACTTTTAATATAAAACCAGCGACATTTTTAAATAGATTTTCACCTTCAGAGTCCATACTAAGTAATGCAATCCAAAAGTCTTCTCCGTATTGAATCTTCCTGATATTTTCATTCAGTTCTGCAACTGCTAACATCCGCCATTCATCGTCCACTTTTTGAAGTGTTTCATCATTGTATAGCTGTGTTATTCTTGGAACTTCAAAAAAGATTGAACTTAAAGTATTCAAGCGTTCGGAACTTAATACTTTACAGGGTTGTAAATAAGTCAACTGTTTAAGTAATTCACTGTTAAAATCAAACCTAGGAAAAAAATGTTTACAACAGTAGTAATAAATTCAAAGCATATAACATTTATAGTAAATATATTATTTAATTTTTATTTGTTCTTACCTTTTTTTTATTTCTTTACAAGAAATTATTAAAAATTGTCTACATTTAGTATAAAACTCTATCAACATAGGCTTATTTGAATTTATTTCTGGTTTACTCAATGTCTTCATTACTTTAAATCCTAAATACATGGCTTCATTTACCAAAAACTGAGTACTATCATTGGGATCTATTTCTAGTGGTTTGTGTTGCTTTTTCATGTACGCATGTATCAGCTCTAAAATTTTTAAATTTAGATTTTAGTATTCAAATAAATTAAAACATTTAATGTTATTTGCAATAACAAATACCTGTATAGGTTACAGCCATTTTGGAATGCAATGTAAGAATAACGCCTTTTTCACTTTGAAAGAGTTTATTTAGATGGGTAAACTTTGGTAAGACCCATTCCAGGAATTCATAAAACAACTTAATGACTGGATCAGTTAAACGGTCAAGTATTGTAACAGTGCATGCAAGTCGTTCTTCATTTCTACAATTTAAACAAAATTTAAAACTTTTGTTATTTAAATTAGAAATAATAATAAATTATAAAATTTTATTTACCCATGTTCTTGGAAGAATTTAGTCAAAGGTTCCCACTGTTCATTGATTCTTCTCACAACCATTTCAAGAGATAACCATCTTGTCTGGGAAGGCCTAAGTATCCGATGTGGCTCAACATTACAAAATACTTGAAACTGTTCAAACTGCATTACTCGCTTACAACTACTTTAAAAAAAATTATAAATATCTCTTGAGAAATCTTCACATCTAAAAAAAAATTGATATCAAAAATTAAAAAAAAAAAAATCATAATATAATAATTTTATAAATTTATAATATAATGTAGGTACCTGCGTGGAAGGGCTTTACAAGCTTCGCTTGCACATAACGCCAAAGAATGGCAAATACATTTCTGTATTATAATACCGGGAAAATCTTCTTTAAAACGACTGGAAACGGAATTCCATCGCCCCATCATTGCATTACATCCATCCGATGCGAAACCAATGACATTTTCAAAGGGTATACTTTCTTTTGCTAATGCATTTAAAACTTCAGTGTATATTTTGTTTGCTGTGGCTCCTTCATTCGCAGAATCACTATCCTTGAATACTTTAACCAAATCAAAAAATTTTGATTTTAATTTATTAATTTTATGGTCAAAATAGCGAACACATATACATAACGTTTTAACAGTTCCTACATCCGTGCTCTCATCAATAATAATACTGAAGTTAGTATTTTTAAGATCATTTATTAGTTCATCTTTATGATTTTGTCCAATAACATGTTTTACTATGTTGGTACTTTTTGTTCTACCGAGATGAAGACCTTCAGCAATTTTAGAATCGGGAAAAGCTTCTTTTAAAACGTCTGTCAAATGATCCATAGTATTAAAAGATATGTTATGCTCTGCTAAGAACCCACATATTTTTATTTCGGCTCTTTTAATAGCTTGGTCATTATTTCTATTTGCAATTATTGTAGACAACATATTGGTTTTAGTTCCAGTTATTGATTTAGTAGCTGATTTGTGCTTGATACTATTCATATGTTTTTTTACCGTCGAGAGTTCTGAAACCATTTCAAAACGACAATAACAGCAATGAGCTTTTAATGGATTTTCCTTCACAGGTCTTAACCAATTTTTGAACTCTTTCATATTAAGCCATTCATCTCTAAACTTTTGTTTTCGATGGCCTAAGTTTTTAGTTTGTTCTCCCCTGGGTGCTCGTACCTCAATATCCATCTCTTCCTCCGAGTTGGCCATGGTTAAATAGTATAATTATATTATAATTACAGTTGTAAAGTATATGGCAGCTGTTTACTGTTAACATTTAACTTTAAAAAGGAACAACATTTTTTTAAATATTTTAAACCGTGATAACGATGGAGGCATGGAGGTCTGCATTTTTTCTACACTTCGTAAAACGTATGGAGGAGACGATGGGAAAATAATGGTGTATGGTATAATTATTACCATACGACTATATCGATATGCGCAATTGATAAGGAAATACCTCAATTTTCAAAGATTTTTTTTTTTGGTAGGGTATCACTGTTTTTCTGGATGTACAACGAAGAAGTAACTACAACTGCATATTGTTTTTTTTAAATTTAAAAAGAAATTCAAATTACCGTATTTTTTTTATCGTTTGTATTCTTCCGTCCTCAGACCGTATACTTTGTAAAATTACCGTATGCCCCCAACCGCATCCGTACGTCTGGCAACACTGCTTTGATTAGTATCAATACAAAATAATTTGGCCGAAATATTTCTGATATTTCTGCTAATAAATGATAATTAATCTGATAATAAATCAATTTTAGGTTATATCATTGTAGTTCTGATAATTAATCGAAAAAAAAATTAGATAAAAAAATTGATAAATAATCTGATAATAAATCAATTTTAGGTCATACAATTGTGGTTCACTCGACAAGCGTATTACTAGTCGACATAATCTCGAATGCGACTAATTTTAGTCGAATGCTTTTGGAGAATAGCGTTTTGCAGTCGACTACGACATAATCAATCGAGTTTAGTCGCACACTACTTCTTGTCGATCAATCTCGAGAATAAAGCCCCTGCTCTTTTAAATTGTCTTCAATAGTTTTATATCTATTAGTATTTTCTAAACATGATATAATTTTAAAAATATTTTCGCTCTTTTTGAGCTATTTAAATCATGAATAGGTCAATATATATTATACATTTTGTAGTTTATGTGTCATTTCTGATCACATTTAAAAGTTATGTAAGTAAACTAAGAATTTTATTTATAATATGTATATTTAATATTTCGTTAAATAAAATTTGACTTTTAATCCATACATTTCAGAATCGTAATAATTAGGTAAGTACTATAATATTTAATTTCAAACAGTCGTGAAAATTAAATAATAATATATAAAAACTAAATTAAACATAATAAATAAAAACTATAATAGCTAATAAAATAAAGATTTAAATTTAAAAAAAAAACTATTCCTAACAATGCACCTATAGGTGTAGGTACCTAAATATAATATATATTTTGTCTAAATGGTATTAAACAACAATAAAAACAATGGTCAATGGCAAAAGAAAAAACGAGTAAAATAATTTTAGTGTTGGGTGGTCTTCACCTCACCATCACCAACAATGGCAACCAAATTGAACCAATATAAACCTATCTAAATCTAAAACATAATGTTTCTAATATGTAATAAATTAATGTTAATATAGGAATGTTTTCTTTCAAATAGCTTATCTTACCCACCCAGTGGCATAAATTACATTTTTAATGTTGCGAAATTTTTTTAAGTTTTAATAATGGATACTCAATTTCCTTCTTTTGTCCCTCAATCCTCTGTTACAACGTAAGTTTGGGAGTTGGGTCTCAAGAGAGTTAGGGTGATGAAGCGATAGAGTGCTTAAAATAGAGATTTTTTGATATTTTAAAATCCGAGTGAAAAAACGCATAGAATTGGGTTTTTGATATATTTTGAAGGACTTTGGATTGGAATTTCTGGATACATTTGGTATTGGAAATATTGGCTACGTCCCAAGATGCTGTAAGACAGAGTGAGTCTCGGCTCGAGTAATTTTTACAACAATATACTAGAAAAGGTAAGTTTTAAGATTGATTTTTAGAAGATAATTTTTGATAGGTACCTACTTGGCTACTTAATAATTTATTTAATTATTTTAATATATTCCTAGCTAAAAAATATTAATATTCAAAAGGAACGATCACTTTTTATGATTAAAAATGTTTAAAACTGCTAGTTAAATGATGTTATTTTTGTTACAAATGCGTCAATAAATGTCTATAACAAATCTGTAATATATAAAGACTGCATCTATAATAATCACTAATCAGACCTCCAGTTATGGCCTGTTATGAGATGAAAATCGAGTAACGACAACAGTTTATTATGCGTAGGCTATTTTACGTTTTTTTAATCTTTTATTTGAACAGTATTACTAATAAATAGGGTTCGAAAATTTCGTAGTAAAATAAGTAGTTAAACAAGTAGAAAAACATTTATTTAATTTAAGTTTGAAAAACACAATAAATCAAATTATTTTTTCTTTTTCCAAAAGTTAAAACCGTAATTTTGATATAACTACAATAATCTGTATTCCGACAGTTGTTTTACTAGCCGTACCTATCATGGTTATGGGTATAATATGCATTATCTCGATGACAAATAAAATAATTTCGACAACGAAACGGGAAAATTTTAACAATTTCTGTCTATAATTTGGTAGGTATAACTAGGCTAATATATTATTTGTATTAAACAAGAAATATATGTAATTTTATAAAAATTATTCAAATACGAGCAAAAAAAGTATATTTAGGGTGAAAAATCAACACAAATTGCAATCAGAATGATACGAAACGGATACATAATATATTATTATAGTTTCCTTTTTAGCACATTCCTCTTTACAAAAAAAAAGCATTTACTACAAAATTTTAGTCTCAGTAATAAATAATAAAATGTCTTTTTATTGATTCTATCAAAATATTATTTACACGATGACCTGTGTTTTGAAATCAAATTATAATATCATTAGCTGTCGATAAGTGGCATTTTATACAGACCGTAATTTATAGATAGGTATTTAATTTATAATTATTTAAACAAAAACCAATAGGTACGTCATTTTATTATGCAAATATAGTTTCGTCGTTTAGTGGAAATTGGATGCAAGAAAAATAAGAGAATCTACAGCTGCCTGCAATACGAAAACGGAGCTAATGTGCCGAAACCACAAAAAAATGTAAATAACTAATATTTGATGTCACCGCGATGACGTGGTTGTTGGTGTTGGCGAGGGAGGGTGGTTTGGGGGTTTCGTACGGGAATGTGTCGATTAAAGTCTTTTCTTTTTCATTTGTGGAAATAATCAATTTATCAGGAATATAATAATATAAAATTAACAACTAACCACACTATATAGGTATTAGGTAGGTACCTATTTTTTCTATCAGTAATATTATAATATTATATCGCACAACGTAACGCAACTAAAATATGAACTTTCAGCCGAGAATGATGATGTTCAACAATAACAATAATAATCATATAGGGTAGATGTAATATTATGGTTTTCTCATTGGTTGTCATCGAATTGACTGTCGGGCGCGAGATCGTTGAGGTCCGTTGTGGTTTTGGCTTTGCGCTCGTTCAACGTGGCCCAAGCACAATGGATTTGAAAATGCAGTCTCGTCTCCAGCGAATAACCAGAGTAATTTTTTCTGTGAAAAAAAAAAACGTTGAATAAGGCAGGCACAACGAAAAGTCGGTTAAGTTAACGTTTATGTTAAGT
>NW_021769440.1:32752-40892 GCF_005508785.2 Acyrthosiphon pisum
GTAGTACTGTGATACTAGTATACTACTTTGATTCAGTGTGCCAGATCTATAATGCCTGCGGTTGGGGTGAAACGATTATGATTTCCGTATCAGATGTATAATTACCGTATATTTTTTTTTCGCCAAACAATGCATTACAAACCTTAAAATGCCATTTCTATTTTACACAATCAAAGAATCGAAGTACCATGTTTACTAATATGTATGTTTATTATAATATATTTACAACAAGTAACATAATATAACATACATCAGAATATATATTTGAACTCACTTTATAGACATATTTATGAATAGTAAACATCTTATAGAATTTAATTAATTTAAAAGAAATATTTTTACCTAATATTTATACTTATTTAAAAACAACTGTATTTTTATTGATCACTTTCATACATATTAATAGTTAATACTAATCAATCTTTTTTTAAACATAAAATAAACAATATTAATAACAATAAAAACTTGATGTATAAGTGTAGTACCTACATCTTACACTGTATAACAAAAACAACAAATTTAAATAATAGCATAACAATTAATTAAATATGATATTCATAAAACAACAAAATTTAAATATATTATGAAGAAAAAAGATAAAAGTTTACTTATTATATTATATTATTACATAATATAGATCATAAAAATAGTCCAATATTTTCTTTTGGTAAAATGTCTAAATTACCTTGAATGTCTGTTTCATTGGTAATTCCTTGTTTTTCATAAATATGTTTGGTCATTGAGTTTATCATTGCTTTTGTTGGTTCAAATTTAACACAACTTGTGCTTTGTTTCATGTGTTCACTTGCTAAGAGCAAACTATTCATTGTTTCCGTATTTAGTTTATTCCTAACTTTGGTTTTTATTAAATTTATTTTTGAAAACACCCTTTCGCAGTCAACTGAAGAGTGAGGTAGGCTCAGAACTTTTAATATAAAACCAGCGACATTTTTAAATAGATTTTCACCTTCAGAGTCCATACTAAGTAATGCAATCCAAAAATCTTCTCCGTATTGAATCTTCCTGATATTTTCATTCAGTTCTGCAACTGCTAACATCCGCCATTCATCGTCCACTTTTTGAAGTGTTTCATCATTGTATAGCTGTGTTATTCTTGGAACTTCAAAAAAGATTGAACTTAAAGTATTCAAGCGTTCGGAACTTAATACTTTACAGGGTTGTAAATAAGTCAACTGTTTAAGTAATTCACTGTTAAAATCAAACCTAGGAAAAAAATGTTTACAACAGTAGTAATAAATTCAAAGCATATAACATTTATAGTAAATATATTATTTAATTTTTATTTGTTCTTACCTTTTTTTTATTTCTTTACAAGAAATTATTAAAAATTGTCTACATTTAGTATAAAACTCTATCAACATAGGCTTATTTGAATTTATTTCTGGTTTACTCAATGTCTTCATTACTTTAAATCCTAAATACATGGCTTCATTTACCAAAAACTGAGTACTATCATTGGGATCTATTTCTAGTGGTTTGTGTTGCTTTTTCATGTACGCATGTATCAGCTCTAAAATGTTTAAATTTAGATTTTAGTATTCAAATAAATTAAAACATTTAATGTTATTTGCAATAACAAATACCTGTATAGGTTACAGCCATTTTGGAATGCAATGTAAGAATAACGCCTTTTTCACTTTGAAAGAGTTTATTTAGATGGGTAAACTTTGGTAAGACCCATTCCAGGAATTCATAAAACAACTTAATGACTGGATCAGTTAAACGGTCAAGTATTGTAACAGTGCATGCAAGTCGTTCTTCATTTCTACAATTTAAACAAAATTTAAAACTTTTGTTATTTAAATTAGAAATAATAATAAATTATAAAATTTTATTTACCCATGTTCTTGGAAGAATTTAGTCAAAGGTTCCCACTGTTCATTGATTCTTCTCACAACCATTTCAAGAGATAACCATCTTGTCTGGGAAGGCCTAAGTATCCGATGTGGCTCAACATTACAAAATACTTGAAACTGTTCAAACTGCATTACTCGCTTACAACTACTTTTAAAAAAATTATAAATATCTCTTGAGAGATCTTCACATCTAAAAAAAAATTGATATCAAAAATTAAAAAAAAAAAAATCATAATATAATAATTTTATAAATTTATAATATAATGTAGGTACCTGCGTGGAAGGGCTTTACAAGCTTCGCTTGCACATAACGCCAAAGAATGGCAAATACATTTCTGTATTATAATACCGGGAAAATCTTCTTTAAAACGACTGGAAACGGAATTCCATCGCCCCATCATTGCATTACATCCATCCGATGCGAAACCAATGACATTTTCAAAGGGTATACTTTCTTTTGCAAATGCATTTAAAACTTCAGTGTATATTTTGTTTGCTGTGGCTCCTTCATTCGCAGAATCACTATCCTTGAATACTTTAACCAAATCAAAAAATTTTGATTTTAATTTATTAATTTTATGGTCAAAATAGCGAACACATATACATAACGTTTTAACAGTTCCTACATCCGTGCTCTCATCAATAATAATACTGAAGTTAGTATTTTTAAGATCATTTATTAGTTCATCTTTATGATTTTGTCCAATAACATGTTTTACTATGTTGGTACTTTTTGTTCTACCGAGATGAAGACCTTCAGCAATTTTAGAATCGGGAAAAGCTTCTTTTAAAACGTCTGTCAAATGATCCATAGTATTAAAAGATATGTTATGCTCTGCTAAGAACCCACATATTTTTATTTCGGCTCTTTTAATAGCTTGGTCATTATTTCTATTTGGAATTATTGTAGAAATCATATTGGTTTTAGTTCCAGTTATTGATTTAGTAGCTGATTTGTGCTTGATACTATTCATATGTTTTTTTACCGTCGAGAGTTCTGAAACCATTTCAAAACGACAATAACAGCAATGAGCTTTTAATGGATTTTCCTTCACAGGTCTTAACCAATTTTTGAACTCTTTCATATTAAGCCATTCATCTCTAAACTTTTGTTTTCGATGGCTTAAGTTTTTAGTTTGTTCTCCCCTGGGTGCTCGTACCTCAATATCCATCTCTTCCTCCGAGTTGGCCATGGTTAAATAGTATAATTATATTATAATTACAGTTGTAAAGTATATGGCAGCTGTTTACTGTTAACATTTAACTTTAAAAAGGAACAACATTTTTTTAAATATTTTAAACCGTGATAACGATGGAGGCATGGAGGTCTGCATTTTTTCTACACTTCGTAAAACGTATGGAGGAGACGATGGGAAAATAATGGTGTATGGTATAATTATTACCATACGACTATATCGATATGCGCAATTGATAAGGAAATACCTCAATTTTCAAAGATTTTTTTTTTTTGGTAGGGTATCACTGTTTTTCTGGATGTACAACGAAGAAGTAACTACAACTGCATATTGTTTTTTTTAAATTTAAAAAGAAATTCAAATTACCGTATTTTTTTTATCGTTTGTATTCTTCCGTCCTCAGACCGTATACTTTGTAAAATTACCGTATGCCCCCAACCGCATCCGTACGTCTGGCAACACTGCACATAATATTATTTACACGTCTATGTCAATTTTCCAATCAAGAAAATGGTGAACAGATATTCATTTGATGACACGAGTTCCTTATCTAGTATAGTATAGAATATTTGTGACTTATATACATACAAATTTAATGATTATCAGGAAAAAAACTAAAATTACCTACCTATCTATATTCTATATAACAACTAGTTACAGTTACAGAGTGTAACAGGAACACTTGACAAATAAATTAACTCTTGTTCTTTTCAATCTTTTAATTATAATTTACAGATGCTTGCGTTACACATATAAGATAACACCTTGTGTAAATTTTTTTATTTTAATTTTTTAATACTGATCTCTAATTATTTGAATCTGATAATTAAATTTTTTTTGAAAAATTAAATAGCCAATTTGTAAATTTTTTATTCTAAAAACATTTAGGTATTTAATTATTGTAATTAATTTTTATTAGAATCTCTTATTTTTTTTAAGTAAAATTAATCTAGTCGTAAAAAACATTTTAAATTCAAAAAGTATCAAATTTTTAAGCAGGTACTTGGTAAAATCTAAATATTTTTTACAAAGTTATTACTCTTCAAATTAATGAGTCTTCAAAATTTTTTATTTTCAGTATTAAAAATTAAAAAATGTTGTAGGTATTATACGTTTAGTGCACAATACAATCAATTATAATATTATGTAAATTATACATACATTTTTTTTTTAAATATTATTATTATTTATTTATTTCTCAAGATAATAATACTGGATCCTACTGAGTATTCTCGTGTATATATAATATTGATGTAAAGTTTAATGTAAAAGTTATTTAATTTATCAGGTCTTCCTGATACACTGTATAGGTAGGTACCTGCCTAATATAATAAAAATTAATACTTTTATTATAAAATAAATAATATTCTCATTTATTTATTAAGGTAAAGGTAGTGTGGTAAATAATATTTTAAATGCTTGACATTATTTTACATTTTCCTGAGATTTTAAAAATGTGTATATGTGCCTGTATTACAATCGCTGAACTAAGGTTAAACCACCGAATTCGGCTGGTAAAATCAGTGGGTTAGGCTTAACCGAGGTTTAAACTATGATTGTAGAACAGGCCCTAAGAGTTACACATTGTAAATAGGCAGGTACCATTTAATAGTAATTATCAGAGAAAATACTTATTTATGTATGTTTGTGTATTATGATTATTCAGTCTATTATTTAAACCTTAAAATTAAGAGTCATAGCTGTATTGTTAATACTGTAATAGTTGTAGGTATTGTTTACTCATTAGTCATTAATAAAAAATAATAGTAATAATAATTACATACCTACTTACTAATAATTAACTGGGTAATTAACTGAAGATAAATATTTACATTTATTTTCATTATGTTTTCTGTCATATTTTTTGTTTTGTTTTAGACTAAAAAATTATATGCCCAATTGTAATACAATAAAGCTTTAAATTGTAATATAAAATGAGGTTTTTTTAAAATGTTAAACTAATTTAACATATATTATATTATGATAAATAAATGAAATAATAATAATATAAGGTATATTTTAACTTAAAATAAGTTAGGCAACCTATGGTTTTTAAGATACCATGTTAGGTTGGGTTAATAAAAAATTGTAAGACTTATTCTTCACTTTAGAACTCACAAATTAGGCACTAATTTTTTTTATCAACTAATATGTATATACTACGTCTATCGAGAGAACATGAATCATTCGCGCATGTCTTTAACAGCAATTAACAAGTTTTTGTCGCTGCCCAGTTGCGTTCTCTCACTTGACGCACTATAGCTACTATAGTCATGCACAGGTTTATCATGGAAGTAAGGACTGTAGTGGGAGTAGTTTAAGGGTTTACTTGGGATTAGACCCTCATAATCCTCTAAAGTACCTAAAATTCAATATCATTAACACAACGTCAAAATAATTATACCATTACAAAATAGGTAATATAGGTATAATTTCATAAAAAAATAAATTAACTTATAATTTAAAATATAGTATCTTTTAATATTTTTCCTTATCCATATATTCTTAGAACCTCGCTTAGAACTCTAGAGTTTAAACCAGGTAATAAACCAATCATATAATTAATAACTATAATATATAAAAGTGTTATTTTCGGTCCATTTTATGTGTATTTAATCACAACTAGTTAAAACGATGAAGTGGGTGTTGCAGGAATAAAATGTATACACAAACTGATAACAAGATGTATTTCATCAAGTAGAGAGTGGTTTGATAACGATTCTATAAATAGGTAGTTGTTAAGAAATTGACAGTTAATGCGTCTAGCCAACACCCACTCTTCATTTCTCTTGTAATCTGGTTACCTAGTTCCTTCTTCTACTGCAGAAATACCTACTATACCTATTACTTATACCTTTAAGAGGATGTCACACCCGCATGTGTTGTCTTCGTCTTACAAATGTACAACATTGTAAAAACTATTTTACGTGGGACAACTTTTATCTTTCTGTGTTTGTATTAGTGGCTCCAAAATTTCTGAACATATAGGGTGGAAATTTATCTATGCAACAGCGTACCCATATTTTAAATTACATAAATATATTAAATGTTATTTGCTTCTAAACATTTGGTTTTTTTGTTTTTTTCATTTGCTTGTATAAAATGATTTGATAGTACCATTAAAAAAAAGCTGCTAAAACGCTTAGTTCTAAAAAAACATGGTATGAGAAAAGTTGTCCTGTGCAAAACAGTTTTTGCTATCTTGTACATTTGTAAGACGGAGACAACACATGCAGGTTTGACATGCTCTTAAGTTTGATACCTTTCCTATACTAGGTTAATTCCCTCGAATATTAATTAAGCTAATAACACAAAATTGGAACGTCTGAACACAATTTTGGTATGTTATACAATATTGTGAGTTTGATATCCTCTTATTGCTATTATTATTACTATTATTAGTTTATTCATACCAAACAGCAGTTTAACATGTATACAAAAATCTACAAATTAATTAGGTAATGGTATGATTAGAAATAACATATTAAAAGAAATTTGTTAATATATAATATATACAATATTTAACTATTAGTAAGTAAAAAAAAAATATATACTATTGATATGATAGAAGACAATTTTTAAAATGAGGGACGTGGCATAAGTAATTAAACTGAAATTAGCTCTAAGCGTTGAATGTAGTATGTTGTAAGTCCATAGGAAGTTTTATGTGTTGGAATATAGAATTGAGACTAGACTCTAGATGAATGGCTTGGGATTCTGAATGGTATGGCTGAAAAGAGATCAGACACATCAAGTGAGTCATTTGATAGGGCAGATAGGAAATCTAATACTGCATTATCACAGTGAGGGGATAAAGTTTGAATATTTAGAACCGGCCTTAAGGTTAGTATTAAGGTATATGATGAATGCCAAATTTAAACGCCACTTAATTTAAAAATTTGTAATTTATTTTTAATTTACACGCTCAAGATGAATCTGTTTTCTAGGTTTTGGAGTGCAGAAAGCACATCATTGGGAGTGAAGGTAGAGGAAAAAGGCAGGTCATATGGTAAACTAGGTTGTATAGTCTAAAGGTTAGGAGTTAATGTTTGACTAAAGACGGATGAGAAGTGTTTAGTCAATAAGTTGGTTGATTCAATTTGGTTAGAAGACGTTTCATGTTCAAGTTTTACTGGTGAGGGAATTTTGGTTCAGTAACTTACAAATCGATGAAATATCATTGATATTATTAATGTTATTGGTGGTTTAATTTATTTTGTAATCGCGGGTATCAATAATTTAATATTCCTTTATGCAACACTTGCATAGTTTAACACAATGATTAACTTTATAGAATGAATAAATGACAGAGCCGGTAACAAGTTTACATACTGATGCGATCTGCCCTTAATATTTATGCTTTTGGGTAACTTAAAATTGTATATAAATTCCTATAGGTACTAAGCACTTTTGGTGTACCTATTTTTTATTTAAATCGTTTATACCTGGTTCAATTTATATTTTAGTGCAGAAATATTTATTTTATGTTTTTAACAGTCCTAACGCATATTATTTAATATTTTAGTGTTTATTTTGGTACTTTGTTAATTGTTGCATATTTTGATGTGTTGATGTGCACATCATATTATGTTAATATTTTTTAATCATATAATTACTTTTTATTGGGCATATTATAGAACATAATATTTTACATTTTATAGAGTATGTAACTATTTTAGTGTATTAAAGTCTGTTTTTTAGAACAAAATAGTTGTCATGCCAAAAGGTACAAAATATGAAAATATGACAATGAAAAAACCGTAAAATTCAATTGATAAAATTTAAAATTAAAAAAAAAAATATGTATTATTCTTAATAAATCTTATCAATGCCATCGTCTTGTAAACCACACCCTATTATGTAGATAAAACAGAGATAAATATGATTTTTTAAATTGATAAAAGAAAATTGAAAAACATCAGATTTCTAAACTGATTGATGATCAAGTTTATTGAGGAAAACACATACCTATTAAAATTTAGGATAAATTTTAAATTATGTATAATTATGTGTATATAACCATTTTTTGTGTATATTTGTATTTCAAAATATTGTTATTTATAGATC
>NW_021769441.1:0-1011 GCF_005508785.2 Acyrthosiphon pisum
TGGCTGATAATTTCATCATTTGGTGTTTCGGCGGCTGCCCGGTACCATAATCGTTGTTTTTTATATATGTTTAATTCTTACGGTCTTAATAATTTTCTTAGTCTGATAATATTGTATGTTCCTCTATGTGGAAATCATTAATTCGTTGGTGGCCGTCCATTAGATATTGCGTTCTGGTAATCTGCTTCCGTGTGTGATTATTGCTCTTGGGTGTTATCTTTTGATGTGCTGTGGTATGATGCAATGGCATTACTTCTGGGTGGTCTGAGTTTATAATGATTTAAGTTAAGTAAATAATTTATTTTATTATTTTTTATACCGATGTATGATCGTTATTGGTTCCAAATAATTTTATGTATTTATTAATATAATAGGTAGAAATATAATATATTACATTGTTATATAATGAAATGCTCATGATTACGTCATAAGTGTACACTTGAAATTAAAAAATTAAATAATGATACTAATTTCAGAATATAGTGAATCTACGGTATACGGTAATCGACTATTAGTCAGTATTATTTAAGGGATAACAATATTACAACATGAACACATTGTTGATCAAGATTATTTTGTGATGATAAATAGGAGTATATTATTATCCTTGATTTACCTATCCAAAAACAATGACAGTCTCACAAAGTAAGATAATGTTTTTCATTAATTGTAAAATACACAGAAAATATGTGAATCAGTAGAGATCCAATAAATGCGTATTTTTATCTAAAAAAAAAAAAAAAAATGTTGGTACTTATAGCTCAATTTTAATGTAATAAGATACAACTCTATTGACTATTATTATTGTGTAGTGAAACCTATACTCGGTCGTGTTTTTCAGAGATTAGAGCACTATGCTCGTGTATAGGTAGGTTACTCTATATTTATCAGACACCTGAATATCAATGAATGACAATGTTTTACTAATTCCCTGTTGTATTTTAACATCATCATCCCTTCCCACTATTCCTACCACCACCGTTACCAATACCTGAAATGTAATAAATTATT
>NW_021769442.1:0-3168 GCF_005508785.2 Acyrthosiphon pisum
TTAATGACATTCTTTAAATTATACCTATGAAATAATATATTATAATCCTTATTAATTTATTCCTATATATTATAGTATAAGCGATTTTATTTTGGAAAATATTAGTCCAACCTATTATTACTGGTAGACAAAATAAATCACAATAATATAGCAATATAAAATATATTATGTAATAAAATATCCTTAGAAGTCTATAAAGGCTGACAGACCGTTTCCACTCAGGATCGTTTTTCATAATATTATACAACGATTAATCATTGAATTCAAATTTAACACAACCATTACAGTGCCGAGGTACACTCGACACCCACTATAGGTAGCTGCAGTAATGGAGGGAAAAGCTTCTGATGCTTTTTTTTTTATATATCGATTTCAATGTCATATACCTAAACCCGATTTTTTATTAAAAAGTTCAATAATGTGCTGTAGTTTTCTAATTTCCTTACCTGCAGATAATTTTCTGAACATAATATTTTTGACGGGCAGGTATGGAATTTTTTAGTACCTACCTATGTCCTATAATACGATGTTATCAACGTTGATTGCAAATAATTAATATTTTAAAATAATAGTCAACACTTTCCTAATTTGAAATTTCATCACGATAGTCAATAGTATAGTTACCTATATGTTACTATCGGTTATCGAATTAGGTAGGTACTTAAACCGCGATCGTCTGCAATAGTTGTGATAAAATTGCATTTTAGGTGACTACGCGTATTGTTATTCACATTATATTATTATAATTACACGACGTTTATTACATTACGCTTTATATAATAGTACTTAATATACGTGTAAATATGCAACGGAAAGGGGAAGTTTCGTCAGTTTAGATTTTTAATCAACTTGATCGTGCACAGGGGAGAAGCGTAACAAGTTGTAGATTAATTGACGAATCTATTAGTGTATACTGTATAGTTGTAGATATCATAACAAGGCGTATAATATAATAATACAATATAAACGAGCAGTGGTCGTCGTACCCAATGTGATAATTTAACGGTCTGCATCCTAATATTATATACAACTATCGTCGCACACGTTCTCTGCGCGGGGCACAACACAATTGCACACACGCAAAATAATAATATGTAATATTGTAGACAGTAGACGAAAAACAGAGGCGCCAACGCGGAGTGTGGGATATAAATAAACGATTCCGAAATAAAACCAAGAAAAATATAGACAAAAAACACTCACGTGTCTCTTCCCGACTCGTCGTGATTAAATAATATTGTTGGCCGTTTATTATGTAATATACAGTCTAGTCTCGAAAGCCTTAGTAACTAGAATTTTTTTCTCGCCTCTTGAAGTACCCAATATGGTATTTTATTAAAGCAGTCTACCAATATATTATACTGTTGTCGCGTTATCTGCACGTGGCACGACGACGTAATTGCATACACATTCACACTAAATATTATGTACTGTTGTAGGGAATAGCTGGAAAAACTCAGAGTGTGAGATACGAAACGAATAAACGAGTCAAAAACAAAACTGAAGAAAATATAAACGACAAATACTCGCGTGTCTCTTCCCATCTCCTCGTGATTAAATAATATTGGCTGTATTATGTAATGTCGAGTCGAGATAACTCGAATCTCCACGATTACTAGGAAACATCGAAAACTCAAAATTTTTTCTCGTCTTTTGAAGTACCCAGTATGGTATTTTATTAAAACAGTCTACCAATATATTATACTATTGTCGCACGCACTCTCTGCACGTGACACGACGACGTAATTGCATACACACACACACACACACACACACACACACACACACACACACACACACACACACACACACACACACACACACACACACACACACACACACACACAAAATATTATGTACTATTGTAGAGAGTAGCTGGAAAAACTCGGAATGTGAGAGATATGAAACGATTCAAAAACAAAACCGAAGAAAATATGAACGACAAATACTCCCATGTCTCTTCCTATCTACTTGTAATTAAAATATAATATTGGCTGTTTAATATTATTATGTAATGTGGAGTCGAGATAACTCCAATCAATAAATCAAATTTTTTTCTTGCTCCTTGAAGTATTTTTAAATCGTTGTTGAGGTATTGTAGGTATAACTCGAAAAACATACAAATCAAATAAATTTTTATTTCTCTCTAGATTCGAGTGATTGAGACTCGACTGCATTACATAATATACCTTCAGTCAATCATATTATTTAATCGCAAGGAGTAGGGGAGAGACAAACTTGTATTTTTTGACTTCACACGAGACACAAACATTACGGTAGATCACGATGTAGAGAAGATAATATAGTATGTATCTTCTCTACATCGTGCGGTAGATATATCGTATATTTCGATAATAGTGCGACGAAGACGTTGGATACAATGATACATACCTATCAATAAAGATAACTTCCTAAAAAAAAAATTATATCGTTATATTGTTGTTGTAGTGACAGCTAATCCGCAGCTGCTACAGGTATATAAATAATAAATCAAAGAGAAAAACGGTATCACCAAAAAAAAATATTCGCACCACATGCAAATTATTGTTCGAAAACGACTATATTGATCAGAATAACATTTGATAGAAAAACTAAAATGGCTAAGACAACTCGTGTACGTCAAATAAACAAAATATGTAAAACTTTAAAACAATAAAAAACCAATGCGTAAACCATTATTATTATAATTAATTTAAATTAAAGTCTATACAACGGTGATAATTATCACTGTTCCAATCATTATATTCATAGCAAATTTTTCTATTTTCTTAACTCTATCTTGGCAAATTATTTATTTTTTGGAGGTTCGTTGCCAAAAAGATATTGCGAAAGTCGATTGATGCTTTTTTCTATTTTTAAAGCTTCAATAAAACGCCATAGTGATGGATATTTCCCACATCAAATCGTTTTAAAACAGTTGCTTCAACCTTCAACGAAATTATTGTTGTAACCTTTATGTGTTCTTAAGAAAATTCCAATTTTTGATTGTTTTCTCCTACTTCGTCTGTCTAATTTACTTTACCATTTATTTTCAAAATAAGCTGAAAAGGTTTCTAATATTTCTTAATTTTCTGGATAATAATAACTTTATATCAAAAGATTATACGAACATCGTGTTATTAAAATTTAAAAAAAGCCAGTACTTTATGATAACGGTACCTAAGCACT
>NW_021769443.1:0-902 GCF_005508785.2 Acyrthosiphon pisum
TGTTGAAATCGGAAATTCGGAATCTGAGTTTGAGTGTCTAGCAATTAGTCACCTCGGGTGAAAGTCGATTCCCGAACGGACAATTCGTCTGCGGTGGATCGGATGCAGTATGAGTGTAAGTCGCTCGTATGTAAGTAGCTTGTAAGGTAGGCAATCCGACTACGTCGGATTGCAGACCATGCACCGGGCGTGTATGTCCGGTTCTTGAATGTGTATGTTGAAATCGGAAATTCGGATTCTGAGTTTGAGTGTCTAGCAATTAGTCACCTCGGGTGAAAGTCGATTCCCGAACGGACAATTCGTCTGCGGTGGATCGGATGCAGTATGAGTGTAAGTCACTCGTATGTAAGTAGCTAGTAAGGTAGGCAATCCGACTACGTCGGATTGCAGACCATGCACCGGGCGTGTATGTCCGGTTCTTGAATGTGTATGTTGAAATCGGAAATTCGGATTCTGAGTTTGAGTGTCTAGCTATCAGTCATTTCGGGTGAAAGTCGATTCCCGAACGAACAATACGCCTACAGCGAAAAGTGCTCGAAATTTAATAAAACTTATTTAAGTATACAACTTTATGTTCGTTAAGTATAAATATTTTTAAGTAAACATACTTTACCCATAATAGTTTTTAACGAATAAAGTAAGTGGTAACTATTCCAAAATTTGAACAATATAAAAATGAATAATAACTGGAACTGTTGTTAAAGCACAGGGCTTTGAGTTACTTAAGTACTAATGTAATAAAGTAATAACTAAATAAAAAAGTACAGTTGTATATTTAATGTCAATTGTTTAATAAACTATATTGTAAGCATATTTGTCAAAAAGATATTAGTTAAAACAATAGGAGCGCAGTTTAAAATATGTTTAGTCATAGCAAAAGAATGGTTCTGAAGCAGTGATAA
>NW_021769444.1:0-1016 GCF_005508785.2 Acyrthosiphon pisum
TTGGTATCTACCTGATATAATACGTGCTGATTGCCTAAAATTGTTATCCATATTTTGGAAAAAAGTCGGTCCTTTATCGAGACAGAAACTTATAAATTTATTATTCAAATTATTTGGCCACTTAAATGGATCTTTGTAATATTCCTCATGATCAGCAATGTTATCTGTCAACAAATCAGACTTTTCAATTGCTGTACAGCTACTTGAACTTGGTACCAGATGAGGTAAAACTAATGTCTGATCATCAGTTTTTAAAACTAAGTCAAGAGTATCACTTGGAACAATTGAAGTAACAGGTTCTAGAAATATTAAATATGCAAGTTGTAGTAACAAATAAGTTAATTTACTACCTAATACTTTGTATGAGAATGTTAATGTTTTAATAATATTTCATACTTACCAATTTCTGTACAGGTACTTGAACTAGATAACAGATGAGGTAAAACTAATGTCTGATCATCAGTTTTTAAAACTAAGTCAAGAGTATCACTTGGAACAATTATTGAAGTAACAGGTTCTAGAAATATTAAACATGCAAGTTGTAGTAACAAATAAGTTAATTTACTACCTACCTAATACTTTGTATGAGAATTTTAATATCTTGATAAGTCATAGGTACTTACCGGAATTTGAAGCTATAAAGAAACCTTTAATTTTAGTTAGTTTTGAGGTAAATTGTCTCTCCTTTTCTTTTTTTTTCTTTTTTCCGAGCCGCTTTGATATTTTTTGGTATTACTAATTTTTATAATTATTTATTAGGTAAGTAATTGAATATTAACTAATGTTTAATAGACAATAACTAATAAGTTATAAAAACTTAGTCTGTAACCACCAGGCACCAGACAATACGATTGCACGAAAACGCCGGAGTTACAAATTCTATTTTTAGTGTTAGATTAGTTATGAATTATGATATCTCCATAGATAAGAATAATATATTAGATTGGACACAAGATTTAAGATATTAGTATATTACCTCATGAGCATAGATCAAAAATACCTAATATCAATTATTA
>NW_021769445.1:0-985 GCF_005508785.2 Acyrthosiphon pisum
CAATAAATAGTTTTTAATTAAAACATTTAAATTTACACTAAATAGTATAATTATTATTTATTATAATAAATCATGATTAAATAAGTTATAATACTAATTACTTTTGCATACCTACATATATTTTTTAAAACTTTTCATCGATTATAATTTATAATTTATCAGCATAATATCAAGGACCAATGAAATGCGGAGGATGACTCCCACTCTTATTTCTGATAATAGAGATTTAATGCGTATCACAAAGTTGTGTTCATACCACGAACCACGATTTAAGATAGTATGGTTGCCCATCGACCCATTAGAAAAATGTTATCACACGGCATACGGTTTGAATCGAAAAGTCACGTGATCTACGGGGACCCCCGCATACAGCGCTCATATTGGTTCAAATTAAAACTAATAAAAATTGTTATGTTATACCTATATACAATAAAAATATATACAGAGTGTTCCAAATTTCGTGTGACAAAAGACCGAAATTTGGAAGACCCTGTATAATGATCATATTATATTATAAATTATAAAATAGTCCACTAGAAGTGCTAGTGCCCGGGGTCCGATTTAAATCCAATGCCGTCTTATCATAGCTCGTTGGGCAACCATACTATCTTAAATCGTGCCACGAACTAAGATATACAGGACTGGAAACGAATGTTGATACGAGTACACCTTAATATTATGAATCTGCGGGGGACGGAGGGAATTTCAGTTCTAATCAACACTAGCGCTCAACTCTTGGCCGGCGGCCGCTATCCGTATTAATCCGTATTCAGTATTAATATTTATTATTTATTTTGATATTTGGTTTCTGCTGTTTCAGTTGACTCTAGAGTGGTTTTAGAACTGGTATTGCTCCAACACGAATATGTCCGAGATATATCACATGGATTGAAATGTAACTCGCACACTCGTGATGTTGATAATATATCTTTACCATTAACTTTAGACAGAACTTTGATCCATTCTTTGCGAATATTTGGATTTT
>NW_021769446.1:0-1559 GCF_005508785.2 Acyrthosiphon pisum
AAAATAATAAAAAAAAAACATATCTATTTTGTGTACTAAATTTAAAGACAAAAAAAAAGTTAACACTCAACATTGCAATAAACATTCAGGTATTTTAATATTTTTCAGATATTATTACGATCGATAGAGTTTTGAAAATACTTGGTCCTTAGATGGAATAATGTGATTGAGATCCAACTTTACAAATTCCCAACATTTAAGTTTTTGTGTTTCGGCCATGAACCAATGAGGAACGCACAAGCATTTTGTTTCGTTAACATTGGTGGTCATAAATTCTTTGTCTATTACGTTTTCACCTATTTCAATAATAATAAATTAAACATCAGTGATACGATATGTATTGAAATGTATTATATGTCCAATGATTAAATATAAAAGTACAATTACATAATTTAATATGCAGTAAAGGTGAAGTGACAAATCAATGATCGGGGGACGGAGTGGTCGAGCTGACCACGGGCGGGTCCTCTCTCTGGGCAGGCAACTGTCTAGAGAGTGGGCCGCCATCCCCCGACCGGGCATGGCAAATACCTACACTTGCCCAATTTGAAATTCTGCCAAACCTAAAAACACACGCTTTTTTTTTTTATATAATATAATAATAACTTTATTGCATTTAAGAAAAATTTACATACGTTGTACAAATAAAGATTATTTAAATGATTGTCAACAGTTCATATTTTAAGGTGTATTTACAATTTTAAGACAACTACATTTAATTCTTATACATAATAAACAACCTAAGTTATACAAATACATAGGCAATAATTTTTATTTTTTTTTTTATTTTTTATTTGAGTTAAACAATCTATACAAATTATGTATAATAAGCTTAAGTGTTAACAAATTAAGATTACAGCCAGAAAAATATGAAGGAGAGGCCACCCACTGGTGACACTCCAGGTCAGAGTCGTAAGGTTAAATTATAAAAGTAGGTCGCGGCACCACTTTCTTTTCAATCTTTTGGGAGGGTTGCCAGGCATTGGATTGGTTATATTTTTAGCTAGGATGTTAGGGTGGTCGAAGAGAGAGTTGTGGTAACGAGAGTAAGACTTGGTAGCGGTTTCTAACACTGTGTTCATTTTTAGGTCTGAGTGTAAAGTTTGATTGGATACATAGAAAGGAGCCTTTGTTATTAACGAAATAATTTATTTTGGGTTATTTGAATTTTATTTATATGTGACTTTTTTGCAGAGCCCCATATTTGGATGCCATACATTCAAATGGGTTTAAGGAGGGTTTTATATAGGTTTAGTTTAGTGTGAAGTGTAAGTTTTGATTTTGCGTTAAAGAAGAATTTAAGGGAACGAAGACGAGAGTTTAGTTTAATTTTGATGTTATGAGTATGGTGGGCCCAGTTTAGTTTTTTGTCAAAAAATATACCTAGGTATTTTGTGTTTGGTGAGGTTGGAATTGTGATGTTATTAAAAGAAATTTGAGGGCAAATTTGCTGTTTAATGGGTAAAAGTGATGTGGCAGGATTTGGTTTCATTTATTTTGACTTTCCAATTTTGACACCAAGATTCCAAACGAGAGAGATGAGATTGAAGTTGAAAAGA
>NW_021769446.1:4021-5386 GCF_005508785.2 Acyrthosiphon pisum
TCAAATTTGCTCTGGGGGGGGGGGGGGGGGTTCAAAAAAATAACCAACACTAAAACCTTCTCTTTAAAACTACCCATTTTCGTAACAATCAAACACATTAAACGTATAAATATTAATAGGGCAAAATAACAAAACAAAATACAAAGATTTACATAACTCATGGCAGTTAAATACTATTTAAATATGTACATAGTATGCACAGAATATTATATATATTATATTATTAATTATTTATAATAAAAATTCTAGTATCATTTTTTTATTGGATAGTTCAACCAGCACTTCATCAGGAGTAATTGAATCGTAAATGTTGATCGAGAGCATAGCTAGACCATTAAGTCTTCTCTATTAAAATTAATTACAACATTAATTCATTTTCCAACGGCAGAATCAGAGGTGGATAGGAAGTATTTATGTTACAGGAAAATATTTGAAGGGGCCCCCAAACTAAAAAAAAATTTGGTCGCTTTAGATACTTATTCAATCTAACACCTTTAATTATAAATAAAATGTTTCGTGCGAAACCGTAATTTTAGTTTGGTGTGGGGCTGGAGAAACGGCATATGAGGAAAATGCTTTATTCGGTTGTAAGGGATTTTTGAAAAATTTCGAGTAAGGTCGTATAAATTCTGAACTAAATATCTGCATAGAAGTTTCATATAAATAAGTAGTTTTGGAAATAAGTGGGGAGGTGGAAAAATGTTTCTATAGCCCCCACACAAATTATTGTATAACTTCAAAAAAAATTTGTACGAATTCCGTACTAAATATCGGCCAAAGAAAAAAATTGCGAAAACTCAATATTTTGTTAGGGAAACATACGAGGATATTTCGGTCTTAGATTAACGATACAAATTTAAAATAATATGTTAAAGATCCACAAGCAAATTCTTGACTTGTGGTATTATTATATTGTTAAAAATAACAGTAATAATAATTAATATACCCGAGTTGGGCCCCCAACATAAACATAGACGGGGAAAATTACTTTTTCCCCATATGCCTATCCACCCCTGGGCAGAATAGAACAGAATAAACGAAAATTTCATAATATTATGAAAATGTTTAACATGGTCATTTACGATACTGCTATAAAAATAGAATCTATTTCACCGTATATTGTCGTTCACGCGAAATTCAACGATTATAACTAGGGCCCGGATTTCAATGCAAAGTGCATATTTTAGATTCTGAGTGGAAACGATGAATGTATTGATTTTACAATGATGTGTGTTTTTTTATTTTTTTTTATTTTTTTATTTTTTAATTTTTTTTTTGTGTCTGTGTACACGATAAGTAGTCGAAATAATGCTACGATTTTCAACTTTCAGTATCTTGTTTCGATCAGAAAGTGAATATCGTTGG
>NW_021769447.1:0-1348 GCF_005508785.2 Acyrthosiphon pisum
CATTAAGAAATATAGGTATCAAAGTTGCCCGTTGTGTAAGTTTGAAACCATATTAAAAAGATTGATATCTCAAAAGATAACTTTAGAAATTTAAAAATAACTAATTTTGAGAGTTCTATCATTAATACTATAGAGACTATCCATAAAATAAAAAGTTAAATTGTCATAAAACAGTAAAAAATTATCAAAGTTACCCCATTGTACTGTACTATTTTTATTTTTAAACTATGAGAACTTTTTTCGTATTTGTGATATCGAAAAATTAAAAACAATCTTTGCCAGCCTATGTTCTCTTCTTCCTAATAGGAACACTTGGTTGCATAACTTGAACTATAACTATAGCCATATAGTGGTTCTTATCCACGCAAAACCAATTTTACTATGTTTTACATTTGTAAAACGGAGACCACACATGCGTGTGTGGCATCCTCTTAATAATATATGTCATTCAGAAATTATACAATTCAGCGTAACCCGCAGATTAAATAAATATATTAGTAAAAACCAAGTGATAACCAAAGTTATAAATAGATGATTTTGTACCCAACCGTAATCCGTAAGATAATATAATTTTCTATAATAATATGATTGCTGCATATTGACAAAAGCTGAAACACTGAAATGTGCATTCACACAATACTGTTTTAATCGTGAATTCGTGATTATTTGGTATGGAAAAAACAAATCCGAACCAATAAACAACAATAATTAAAAAATGATTGGTGAAATACTGAAATAAATTGGGGGTGCTAGTTTGAAACGTTGGGGTGCTAAGCACCCCCCTATGTGTGCCTATGATGATATTGTGGTTTTCTAAATATATTATATCAGATTACATTTTTTTTTTACCGATTGTAGTTGTAGGGAAGGTCGCGAATATATAAGTAAGTACTTCAAGCCGTCAATCGTGTGTGTGAAAACCTATACATGTATACAATATTATACTTATAGTTGATTTGCAATTTTTTACCATAGCAATTTAAAATATATCCCTATACTCTATAGACCTGTTTTCAAAAAATATCATACTTATTACAGTGTTTACAACGACCAGTTAATATTAATAGATACTTAATTTATTTATAAAAAACTGATACTTAAATAATGGCTTAGATAGTTCTGAAAATCTATAATGCAATTTTATTCGCATATTATGTTATATAATTATTATGATATATTATCTACGAACTTATTCATGCATTTTGAAAATCATTATTATATAATATATCTACGAAATAAATATCAAAATATTAAATAAAAATTAAGAATATTTTAGACTTTTAGTAAAATTATAATAAACTTAACTTTGATCAAAATCGTTCAACAATAGTGAGGTGTCGCTCAATCG
>NW_021769448.1:0-763 GCF_005508785.2 Acyrthosiphon pisum
TTATAAACTGGAAGTAGTCATTTCTTAGTAAATTATAATATTATCGGTGGCGATGGCGTCTTCCACGTATTATTATTAACTATCATCTTTCGGAGAAAATAAATTATAAAACATTGTATTTCGATAAATAATAGTAAACAAAATCCAAATATATAACACCATTGAAATCACGAGAGAGTTCGGGTAGTCGAGAGTCTATGCCGAACCTCAATATAACTGCAGTCCTCTATATAAAATAGGCTTCAATCAAAGTACGCTTAAAATCAAACAAATGATTACAGCTGTATTATTAGTATTAATGTATAACTATAATTAATTGCCCTTTTCTGGGCAACTGCAGTATATTATATTATTTAGTCTGTTATATATTATAATACATGTTGAAGGGGGTGAAATATCAACAATATTAAATTTAAATAATTTAGATAATAAGTAATTAATACTATTAGCCTATCTATATTCTATTTTAGTATTTTATATTTTTACTAGCTCTAAGTGTAACTCGGGGCCCGTTGGACTCGCTGAAAGTGGATACCAATTTTGGAGACAATGCATGCCGTTGGAATTATAAAAGTCACGACAGTAAAGTTGTAAGACGAAAATGTAGGATTTGTGATAAGCCATAAGGATTAGTGATATGGATTGGAGATAAGGCTTGACGTTTTTACGGGAATGTTTAAAAGTTGGAGCGTCTAGCATTCCGTCACAACGTTGTAATGGATAGGCTGGATACGATCTCCTGTGTTGTTAAAAGTGTAGAGTC
>NW_021769449.1:0-974 GCF_005508785.2 Acyrthosiphon pisum
ACCAATTTTCTAACAGAATGAGTGTATAAACAATGTTAAATTTAAAATTAATAGTATTAACAGTTAGTTTTGAAATTCTATATAATTTTCAGAATCATGAACACAGAAATAAACATAATTAAAAGCAGAATTCTAACAGTAGAACAGCAGGTGCGTGCAAATAAACGTTATTGTATCGAGAAACGGAAAGCATTTAGAAAAGTTTTTGCAAATATTAATAATAGCATTAAGAAACATTTTAGTTTTAAAAAATGAATTGTTAGATGAGCATAATAGATTCCAAAACTATTCAAGTGAATAGCAGATCAAAGCAGATATTCAGTGTCGGTTAACAGAACTAAACAATCGGTTAAGAGAATTAGAATCTGAATAATTGTTTGACTATATTAACCAATTCATTTTTTCTTTGTAATAATTTAGAATTAATAATATTATTATATTTTGGAAAAAATATTCTAAATTGCTTGCATAAGATTTAAAAAAAAAAAAAAGTTGATGTTATAATAAATTATACAATATTATGATTGCTTATACCTATGTTTTTTTTATTTAACCTATTTTTCAGTTTCATAATGAAAAGAAAAACAGTTACAAAACGCCAGCGAATGTCAGCTTCTAAAGAAGGCTTATTTGAAGTTGAGAGATTTAAGAAATGTTCAAAAACATTTTTGATTAAGAATACTTTAGATTTTATAGACTATACGCTTTTTTTTAACCATGTTAAAGATATGTTAATTTTAAAGTTAAAACAATCATGTTTACAATCATCTATAAAATTTAATTTACATGTGGATAGTGTATACGAACGAATACTTACTCAAGAAGTTCGAGACATAGCTTTCAAAACTTCTAATACACTTGCATGTAATTCATCCGATTTCAATAAATTACTAAATGGAATGTTTAATAAATTATTATCCGAACAAGACCAGTTTTTAGCGAAAGGATCTGGGGTGGTCCCTTAAGACTATAGA
>NW_021769450.1:0-796 GCF_005508785.2 Acyrthosiphon pisum
TTATCTACCTTTATCAAAAAAAAAAATGTCTACAAGAAAGTCAAATTAAATTTTATGAGCGTTTCAAATTCATATTTTTACAATATTGAACATTCACTCGATTTCACATGAAGCGGTTTTGTTATTTTATTGTTATTCAAAAACAAATAACTGTATAGATATACTTGAAAAAATTACTAAATATTTATATTTTCATTTTCTATACAGCATAACATTTTGAAAACAATTTGGTTTTTTTTTTGAGCTGTTTACGGACAGTTTATTGTCAGTTTTCAATTTTTAGATTCTGAACGAAGTGATGAATGTATTGATTTTACAATGATGTGTGTTTTTTTTTTTTTTTTTTTGTGTCTGACGACAACTTTTGGAGCAGTAAAAATGCTTCGATTTTCAAAAGTTGTACCTTTTCTGAAAGGAAAGTGAATCTAGTTGGTACTTTGGGGGGTCAAAAGTGAAAATAACCTTCCCAATACTTTTCAAAAGCGGCAGGAAAAACCTTAAAAAAATAACGGAAAAACGCGAATTTTTACGCAAAACCAATTTTTGACAAAAACGAAAACTTAATTTTGCTGTAACTCAAAAAATAATTATTGTAAGCACTTGAAATTTGCAACAGATGTTTATATTAGCGTTGTCTATACAGGGTTAAATTTTCAAAGTGTTTCGACTTTTTTTGAGCTATTTATAGACAAATGAAATTTTCAATTTTTCTAAGTATTTTTTTTTAAAATAACGATAAAAAATTTTTGGTTGGATAGAAAACTTTGAAAATTTAATACAAGGTTTCTTATAGTTG
>NW_021769451.1:0-744 GCF_005508785.2 Acyrthosiphon pisum
GTAATATTTATACGTTCTTCGAACGTTCTGGTGACAAGTTATTATCATCAGCGATAGATTCGAAAATCTTGACCAGCTCGGCAACACTACTCCTCTTTTTTCCATTAGCCCCTGAAGTGGCAGATATCCGGGGGAGTGGTGGACCGACCTCCCTTGGGATTTTCACCACCACTATATACATTATTACAATATAAAATAATGGGAAGGGTTGAACCTCATTACCTCTGTGGATTAGAAATTCGCCCCTCCTTCAGAACTAGGATATATCTGATACTGAGCCTCTGAATTAACAGGTTCAACAGTCGGTATAGCTGCAGATCGCAGATACAATGTGTGGTAATAATTCACTGTTAATACAATTAATTATTACGAAATGTTATGAACTAATAAATTGGTATTATGGGTGGTTGTTTTTAAATAACACGGACCGCTTACCATAATATATATACCTAACGAGTAATGGCAAAAAATTGTAAAAAAATGCACATACCTATTATCAGTGGCGTCCAACCCTATTACTAGGTGTAGCGGTCGCTACACATTGAAAATAAGGGGTGGATGGGTATAATAACATAAATTAATTAACTTGAAATATGTTTATTATTAATCACAGTTTATATTGGTTGATGCCTTAATATTTAATAATATTATCAATTAAAATATGATAAAATGTATAAAATAATATAATTTTAATATAATATAACACCTGAAAAATATATCTTGAGCGCCACTGAGTATATACGA
>NW_021769452.1:0-678 GCF_005508785.2 Acyrthosiphon pisum
AAAATATGTAAAAATATGTAAAATAAAATATAGTTCATTACAATGGAAATCCCTTGAAACGAATTTATCACTTACCTAATTTAATTTATCAAGTCACAGTAAAAATATGTATTTACATATAAATCCGAGCCCTAGTGATAAGTAATAACAATAACTGTAATAAAAAAATCAACTTCCATGGACAGTGAAATCTATAAATAATTGACTATTCGGGTTGTTGTCGATCAGATTAGCCGGCGGGGTTGCGGGTAATGACGACGAATTTTGACGATACAATAAGTCGGACGCGGGTCGTTAATATCAAATACTATAGATATCAATACAGGACAGTGAATGTTAAAATTCTTGCGACATATCCCCCCAAAATCATAGTGGTTGCCAGCTATATCATAAATCTTTGGGCGTAGCCGACATATGATAAGAAATTTCAAAATTTACAATTTTTAACAAATCATTATTATCAAAATATAATACAGACACATATCTATAGTATTTTATGATAATCTATTTTTAATTTGTGTACTTATTTGAATCAGAAATTAGGTGTAATATTAGAGTCAACGCCGTAAAATGTTTTAAGTACGCAACCTATACGTTTTCGGGGGGACGAAATGTGTCGCGATTTTTAATCGAGCTGTCCCGTATTTTTATCTATAGTATTTGTGAATATTAATACCT
>NW_021769453.1:0-788 GCF_005508785.2 Acyrthosiphon pisum
TTCGTTTCTTCGATTACTGATCGTCTTAGTGTGTGTAGTAAATGATCATTAGTGTGTGTATACTCCCCTACCATCACCCGCGACCCGAATCAATTTACAATACATTGTTATTTCTTATCTGGTTTGTGGTCGCACGCACGCAAATGCACAAGTCATGTTATGTCTATATCAAAATATTCAAAACCAATTTATGGACGTGTAATAGCCGTCGCACTGACGAAAATTAAGGTACTTCTAGTGATTCGATTTAAAAAATGTAAAGATGTTTGTATTGGTAAACAAGTTTACTTTGCATCGGTCGGAGTACTTTTTCAATTTTACCAAATTCTTGACGAGAATAAATATTTTACATTTTATAAATTTATAAATTTTTAGTGTTGAATATTTTCAAAAAAATAAAAAAAATAAAAAATATGCTCCGACCGATGCAAAGTAGACTTGTTGACAAATTAAAACAACTTTACATTTTTTAAATCGATCCACTAGAAGTACTTTAATTTTTGTCAGTCGCTAAGGTCGTTTTGATGAAAAAATAATAGGGTTTGCAAGGGTCTTAAATATAAAGATTAATATAATTCATATCAAATGTAGTGCGTATAATTGACACGGCTCCATTGTTTATATTGTCTATATTATGCTGGTATTTTCAAAAACCACCACGTCAAATCAATAGTTCACGACGTGGTCTCGACACTGCGTTTAGTCTTCATTCGCGGAGAACAGTCGACATCGTTAAAACCACAGACCATTTCGTTATTAATTCAAATATAAAGCGACCGGGTTGAGTG
>NW_021769454.1:0-1117 GCF_005508785.2 Acyrthosiphon pisum
ATCTAATAGGTACCTAATACTATCTACATTAGAGACATGGGCTTGATATTAAATATTAAATATTACTAAATACTAAATATTAAATATTATACTATATAGTAGGTACTTGATATTATATTACTGTTTTTAGGTGAGTCACATTTGGTTAGGTTAAAATACTGCTGCAGAATCTAAATAATACATTATTTATAAAGACTGGCGATTACATTTTATAATGATATGACTGTATATTATTTGATTAGAGGTTTAATTATGAGAGTATTATATGAAATAAAATATTTAATAAATAATAAATTTGATACATTTTATAATTTTATACATGGGTTGGCTTATATGGAACGGTTATTTTATACTTGAATATAACTAACCTACATGTATACTATGTAGTCCCTAATATATTACAGTTTTAAGGTGAGTTAATTGGTTGAGGTAATACAATATTAATAAACTAATATTACTGTAGCGATCTGTGACTATCTTAAATAATTATCTTAACTAAATTGCTATCAATCACTTTATAAATGTACGTAATCATATAGTATACGCGCCGCGTAAATCCTTAACTATAAAACGGAGACCCGTGTGGCGCTGCCCGTGTCGAAATATTGTACTTTTTAGGGAACCGCCAATGAAAAAATTCGGTTCGCGTCTCCCGGGTCTTTGGTTTAAAGTCGACGTAAACGAGGGCCAATGAAAAAATTCCATGGGCGGTCTCCCCGGTCTCCGCTTTTATGCACAATAGAAAATATTATCGGAAAAAAAAAGTATATAAATTGTACACAATAGAAAATATTATCAGAAAAAAAAAGGTATATTTACCGAGAAATTTGTAATTTTTTTATTATTATTTATTGAATTGTTTATTTATTGATCTATTAATATCTAATTCAGTTTATTTCAGTTTAATTCAGATTTTTCGTGTTTACCAGCTTTGAGTACTTTCTGCGTTCCCGTTCGGACCTTATTCGCGTTCCCCGCAAAATTTACGGGCCGCGCGCGGCCCTACTTTGTTTCCGGCGGGCCCGCCGCGGCGGACGTGACGTGCAAACCGAGTGCCGCCGTGCGCGTGTTTATCAATAAATTTTTACAAAGTAGAGTTTTACCACTTAACGTCGCG
>NW_021769455.1:0-992 GCF_005508785.2 Acyrthosiphon pisum
GATGAGACGTTATTTAGTAGACTCCAAGGACCAGTGAGGAGAACCTAGATATGATATCACAGGTCACACTAGTGTCTTAAATCCGACTATACTCATCATATAATCGAACAAGCCACGTGTCGTGTAGAGCTGAAAATACCACAAATAAATTCCCCCCAGCCAGTATCGAACCTACTATGTATGCATACAAAGCCTAACGTTTCCCCACTGCGCCACGACACTCGGGCATGTATAATAGTATAACAAACATTATTTAAATAGTGTTAAGCTAGTATAATTGTATCACATTGTATACTATAATATATAATACTTACGAAGTATTATATTCACACTGTATACTAGTCAGCTGATAACATTCTACAACAGGATGTTAAAAAATAATCAGTCTAGCTATATATTATTATTATTATTATTATTATTATTATTATTATTATTATTATTATTATTAATAAATATATAAATATATAAATATTATATAATACTTCGTAAGTATTATATGTTTAAAAAATAATTATTATTATTTATGTTTTTTAAAATTCTTAACATGATCATCATCAGTCTAGCTACATATTATTATTATTCGAATCATTTAATTCCTCTTTTATTAATTTACGTAGTTTGTTTAGTGAAATTAAAATTTCATTATAATATCTGCTTTTAGTTACCCATAACATATTATCAATGTCACTATTATTAAATATATGTCTTAGGATATTACGTTGTTGTTCAATCAATTTTAAAAGTGATTCCAATTTTTCATTTACCATTTCTTTTATTTATTATAAAAAATAAAAAAATTTTTTTTAAACAGTATTTAAAATTATATTAATTTCTAAATAACATACTATATTTAAAAACGTAAAAAAATAAAAAAAACGACTCGTTAACATAAACGTAAAAAAAAAAAACGACTCGTTAACGACTCGTTAACGTTAACGTAAAAAAAAAAAAACGACTCGTTAACTCGTTAAGTCGTTAACTCGTTATTTTTT
>NW_021769456.1:0-1009 GCF_005508785.2 Acyrthosiphon pisum
TGTTAGCTGGAGCCCAAAGTTTTGTGAAAACCAGATTTCTAAAAAAAGTTATTGAATATTGAATTACAATATTCCCTTTAAAACTATATTAGATAACTATTAAATTACCTACTACCTATGTGTTTATATTACGATAATTAGAAACCCACTATAAAAACCAAAAGTATTTGAGTAGTATTTGAAGTACTTTTTAAAAGTATTCTTTACAGGACTGCATGTCTGCATATCATTATGAATGTATAAATCTTTTTTACTATATTATTTATAATGTATGTATTTATCTATTACTTATTACCTTATACCTACTATACCTAAACCATTAAAACGCAATGTATAATTATTAATATTTCGTTGGTTTCAACTATTAAACTATACCTACTAATTAAATTTTACTATATTTTTAGTACTTATGGAAGTATATTAATATAATGTGTTAAAAGACAGAAGTTAAAAGAAATAGCAAGATAGTGATTGAAATACTTTTATAATACTGAATGTAGTTTTGAAATAGGCAAATAGAAAAACCAAATTCGAGCGTAGCGAGAAAAAAATTTTTGGGGGGTGGCCTAGATACATTTTAAACTCCCGGCCTGGATTTGGTTCCCACTCCGCCCCTGTCCATAATCGTCATAAAAAAACCCGCGTACAATGACATAAGATACACCCTGTATACTTATTAATTATTATGTATACAATCTTAGAGCCCGTAGCTGGTTTTACTTCATACGGAGTTACTGCATAACGTCTATAATGCATAATATTATTATATACAACTAATTTTTTTTCATGCATTTTTACGGTAAATCATGTGTGCGGATGATTATGATGAAAAATTGACTAACCCAGTAAATGTTGAACAATTCAAAGAACATGTGAAACGAAATATGCACGCTGACCTTTTAATCAGTGAGTTTTTATAATTTGTTAAGTGAATTACCTGCGTACTAATAATTAAGATTTATAATGTATTAAAAACAGTGCTGTGTTTTATCTAAATAAATGACCTAGA
>NW_021769458.1:0-748 GCF_005508785.2 Acyrthosiphon pisum
CACATATAATACCTATCAGTCCTGTAAAGAATACTTTTAAAAAGTACTTGAGTAAATACTCAAATACATTTGTTTTTAAGTATATTTAAGATACTACTCAAATACTTTAATTGTAAAGTATTTCAAATACTACTCAAATACTTTGAAAAAGTATTTGGAATATTTTTCAAATACATTTGGTTTTTAAAGTGGGTTTCTAATTATTGTAATATAAACACATAGGTAGTAGGTATTCTAATAGTTATTTAATAGTTTTAAAGGGAATATTGTTATTCAAAATTCAATAACTTTTTTTAGAAATCTGGTTTTCACAAACCTTTGGGCTTCGGCCAACACAGAAATACAGAATATTAAATAAAACTCTATTATTGTAGTTGACAAAAATATTTTTCCAACCAATTATTTCGAATAAAAATAAAATGTTCGAAATAAAAAACCAAAGTATTCAATACCAAAAAGTATTTAATACAAAAAAAGTATTTAATACAAAAAAAAGTATTTAAAATACCATTCAAAATACTTCATGCTAAAAGTATTTAAAAAGTTATTCAATACTTAAAAAAGTATTTTGAATACTTTTACTCAAATACTCTTACTTAAATACTTTACAGGACTGATACCTATACACAATATAATTTCTATAGTATTTATATTACTATTATTATAGTAGGTCCTAGGTACATTATATTATAGGTAATAAAAATAAATAACTCTGTTCCCATCTGTACATATAATTATACATGCCAAA
>NW_021769459.1:0-843 GCF_005508785.2 Acyrthosiphon pisum
TGTAGAACTTGAAAATTTCACTCAATGTTTATATAAGCATTTTATTTAGTTTTTTTTTCTATAAATATCAACAAAGTTTTATCTATTGGGCCAAAAAGTGTAAAAAATTAATACAAAGCTCCTGATACATAGGCACAATTTTTTTTATAAGCATTTGAAGTTAAAATCTTGACAAAATTTACCAAATTTAAAATTGAATAATTATTTTGTAGTTAAAAATGTATAAAATGTTCAACTTTTATATCTAAGGATTGAAAATTTTAAACAAGATTTCACGTAAATATTTAATTCTGTTACCAAAAATTCTAAGAAATACATAAGCATAATTTATTTTTATAGTAATTTTAAGTTCAAATTTGGACAAAATTACATATTAAAAAACCTGGAATAACTATTTTAGTTATTTTGTTTTGATTGTATAATATTATTTGTGGGTACTTGAAACTTCTAAAGTATACGTTTATATATCTATGATAGTACCACTGTTTGTTGTTGATGTATAACGCGTTACCTAATGGATATTGTGATATGATTAATTTGGAATTTATTATTGATACCTATTATAGGTCAATTTTTTTTTAATACTATAGATAAGTATACCTATAATAGGCATGTCTAATACCTAGTCTGACAAACCGTCTCCGCTCAGAATCGTTTTTCTTATGCAGTGATATTATATCATTGAATTCAAATTTAATACTATCCATTATACAATGACCCACTTGTAACCTACAACCTACTGTACAGCAGAGCGACATCCACTTACCCACCTTTTTCCATTTGAAATATATATTATTCATTGAACAAATAATTTATTGTTACATTTTTTTTCTACTCTATCTC
>NW_021769460.1:0-981 GCF_005508785.2 Acyrthosiphon pisum
TGTGATGTTCTAGATTTATCTTAACTTTTCTGTTGCCCAGGATAAAAATTCTGATTCACAGCAGTACATTATCAGGTAGGCAATCTACCTGCGGTAGATCGCGGACCCCGTGCTATTTGTACGTAAGTGTATAATTTAACTCTACGCAATATCAAAGTTATACCAAGTTTGTCGTTTTTACTTAATTCCACCTACGATGGATTAATATAATCAATTAATACAAAAACCTAACCTAACCGTATTAAAATCCAATGAGTAAAAAAAATCAAATTTAACCCTTTTTAAATTAGCCTATCTTCTTCCCAGTGGTCTAATCTACCCAATTAAGAGGCCATAACTCCGGAATTACTTATAGCACAGCATACAAACTTAGATATAATAGCCGATTCTCAGACATATAATTATTATATTGATACAAATAATAATATTAATCAACAAACATGCCAGATTAACCAATAGCAACCAATAAATAATACACTATTATTATTTTTAAAATAATATTTTTTTTTTATATATATATAACCATAGCAACCATTTATAAACAAATATTTCTACCGTAAATTATCAAAATCCCTGTTTGAGCACTTCTTTTATTTTTTTCTGGACAACCCTTATCACTTAGGGGTATGAAAAATAGATGTTAGCCGATTCTCATACCTACTGAATATGCACAAAAAATTTCATCAAAATCTGTCAAGCCATTTCGGAGGAGTATGGCAACGAAAACTGTGACACGAGAATTTTATATATTAGATTATGTAGATTTATTGACTATATCTATACCTACTCAATGTTATTATATAGCTATAAGCCAATTGCAAATTACGTTATTTTAGAATTGGGGTTGTATTAGCTAACATAATATTATATTGTATACATAATTTAACAGAACCATAAATAGTATTTATTTATTAGTGTATTCACTCGTAAGTATTGAGTGCTTAACTGTATAGATATAGTTAGACAGGTATTTGAAGTTTA
>NW_021769461.1:0-1098 GCF_005508785.2 Acyrthosiphon pisum
AGCTATCAGTCATCTCGGGTGAAAATCGATCCCGAACGGAAGCATTGGGAGTACAGGTCGCTCGTATGCAAGTAGCTAGTCAGGTAGGCAATCCGACTACGTCGGATCGCAGACCATGCCCCGGGCGTGTGTGTCCGGTTCTCGTATGTGTTGAAATCGGAAATTCGGAATCTGAGTTTGAGTGTCTAGCTATCAGTGTTCTTGGGAGAAAGTCGATTCCCGAACGGACGATTCGTCTGCGGCGGATCGGATGCAGTGGGAGTGTAAGTCACTCGTATGCAAGTAGCTAGTTAGGTAGGCAATCCGACTACGTCGGATCGCAGACCATGCCCCGGGCGTGTATGTCCGGTTCTTGAGTGTGTGTGTTGAAATCGGAAATTCGGATTCTGAGTGTGAGTGTCTAGCTATCAGTCATCTTGGATGAAAGTCGATTCCCGAACGGATAATTCGTCTGCGGCGGATCGGATGCAGTGGGAGTGTAAGTCGCTCGTATGCAAGTAGCTAGTCAGGTAGGCAATCCGACTACGTCGGATCGCAGACCATGCACCGGGCGTGTACGTCCGGTTCTTGAGTGTGTATGTTGAAATCGGAAATTCGGATTCTGAGTGTGAGTGTCTAGCTATCAGTCATCTCGGGTGAAAGTCGATTCCCGAACGGAAAATACAGCGAAAAGTGCTCGAAACGGCCGTTCAAATCTGAAAAAGCATACAGGAGGTAACAAAATTGTATTTTTTGATAATTATAGAGAACAGTTATCAGGTGTTTTATGTAAAGGCTTCATTGTAATCAATGTAATCATCGTTATGTTTTCACGGTTATAACCATAGTTTATAACCACAAAGTTTAACTTCAGTTAATAGGTCTATGGTTATATTAAATAAGTCGACAAAATCTAATTTTTTTATTGGCTGCTATTTTTACCGCGTCAAGAGACATCTAATGCATTGCCAGCTGCATGTTGTTTGGTTTTTATCAATCATTATTCAAAACATTTTTCAAGTGAGTACACGTCGGTTATAGTATTAAAATAATATTTCTTAGTTATGTATCGAACAATTTTATACGTATTTGAATAAACATTTTTTTTTTTTTTTGAAA
>NW_021769462.1:0-1023 GCF_005508785.2 Acyrthosiphon pisum
TTTTGGTGTAACTTTAAAACGAATGACTGTACCATTCATAAAATTTTCACTGGTTGTTTATATTTTCATTTTCTATACATGATAAAATTTTCAAAATATTTTGATTTGTTTTGAGCTGTTTACGGACAATTTCAGTTTCCAATTTAATTAGTTTTTTTTCTATGAATGTCAATAAAACTTTATTTGTTGAGTAAAAATACTTGAAAATTTTATACAAGGCTCCTACTATATTGTTACAATGACATTTGAAAAATATTAAAAATCCTTAGTCACAGTTTTTTTTATTAGCATTTAAAGTTCAAAAATTGACAAAATATGTAAAAATCACGAAAATTAGCAAATTATTTTGAGTTAATAATTCGTAAAAACTTTTCTTTTTAGAACTAAGATTTTAAAATGTAATACAAGATTCCTTATAGGAAAATCTACCTTTATCAAAAAGAAAATGTCTATAAGAAACTCAAATTAAATTTTTATGAGCGTTTGAAATTCATATTTTTACAACATTTGATATTCACTCGATTTCTTACGTAACGATTTTCTTATTTTGTTGTAATTAAAAAACAAGTGACTGTAGAAACTTGAAAATTTCACTGAATGTTTATACTAGCATTTTCTATATACGATAAAATTTTGAAAATAATTAGACTCTTTTTGAGCTGTTTACGGACATTGTAAGTTTTAAATTTTTTTAGTTTTTTTTCTATAAATATCAATAAAGTTTTATCTATTGGGCCAAAAAGTGTAAAAAATTAATACAAGGCTCCTGATATATTGTTAGAATAGCAGTTGAAAAATATTAAAAATACATAGGGCACAATAATTTTTTATAAGCATTTGTAGTTGAAATTTTGACAAGATTTATCAAATTTAAAATTGAATAATTATTTTGTAGTTAAAAATTTATAAAATGTTCAACTTTTATATCTAAGGATTGAATATTAAAAACAGGATTCCACGTAAATAGTTATTCTGTTAACAAAAATTCTAAGAAATACATAAGCACGGTTTATTTTTATACTC
>NW_021769463.1:0-785 GCF_005508785.2 Acyrthosiphon pisum
AATGCTACGATTTTCAACTTCAGTATCTTGTTCGATCAGAAAGTGAATATCGTTGGTGCATTGGGGAGGTCAAAATTTCCCAGTAGTTTTCAAAAGCGCCGGGAAAAACAAAAGAAAAATTAAGGAAAAACGGGAATTTTTACGCAAAATCGATTTTTCACAAAATTGAATTTGGTTTTTGGTGTAACTTTAAAAAAAAATGACCGTAGATACATGAAATTTTGACTGAATGTTTATCTTAGCATCTTCTATACACCATAACATTTTCAAAATATTTTGATTTATTTTGAGCTCTTTACGGACATTTTCATTTTCCATTTTTTTTTAGTTTTTTTTCTAAAAATATCAATAAAATTTTATTTGTTGGATAAAAAAGCTTGAAAATTTAATAAAAGGCTCCTAGTTTATTGTTTCAAAGGCAGATGAAAAATATTAAAAATCGTTAGTCACAGTTTTTTTTTATAAGCATTTAAAGTTCAAAAAATGACAAAATATGGAAAAATCACGAAAATTTGCAAATTATTTTGAGTTAAGAATTCGTAAAAATGTTTCTTTTTAAATCTAAGATTTTAATATGTAATACAAGATTCCTTATAAAATTATCTACCTTTATCAAACAAAAAATATCTATAAGAAAGTCAAATTAAATTTTTATGATCGTTTGAAATTCAAATTTTTACAACATTGGATATTCACTCAATTTCTCATGTAGCGATTTCCTTATTTTGTTGTAATTCAAAACGAATAACTGTAGATACATGAAAATTTTACTGATGTTTATATTA
>NW_021769464.1:0-1571 GCF_005508785.2 Acyrthosiphon pisum
CACCATGGCGAGTGCTGGCGGTCTTACGCAATTAATGCTGGCACCAATCCCGATCTCGGGTGATTGTGGCGACGTCCAACGTATTTCAGTGACGAGTTGGTGTAGACAAATACACGAGAATACACCCTCACAAATACAAAAAAAGACTCACGTAATTGCTGACAGTGATGGTGGTTTATTGTAGTAATAACAACAACACGATAATATGTGTCGCAATGACAGGACAGGTAATATATTATGTCTTGTATTTTTTAACGAGTTGCCGCAGTGGCAACAAGAATAACCGATTTCGCGTTGCTTCAATAGCACAGAACAGCGATTCACAATGAATAAAAAAACGCTACTTTTTTCAGTTGTAAGCGTAAAAAAAAGTATATGTATCAGTTACGTGCTCTATAAATCTATAGGATTATTATATACCTTCAAATATAGTGCAGAGTGTATTTTTAGGGGGCTATGTCGTCTACTATTACCATTGTTTGTCCCGTATTGTCATAAATAGTATTTGGTAGAATCAATTCCTTTTAATTATATAGGTATATCTATAGAATCTTATCTTCAAAGTAATATCTTAATATATTATAAAATATTATTATAAAATATTTCCAATCATAAACCTATAGGTCTATGTTTCCAAGTAATATGTATAATTAATAACTATTATAAATAAAGATATTGGAATTTATTATCGTTATCTTTTTTCGTCGACCGATCAACGTTCGACGCCCGACGCAAGGTGTATTGATAAGGTGTCGTCACCAGAGCGCGCTTCCTGTCCTATGAAGGCCTAATTTTTCATACTGTTAAATAAAAAATGCTTTAAAACTATGAATTAAAATTTATTTTTTTTGGAGTTAGCATCTAATAATTTTAATTTACATTTGTATTTTTGTTTTAAATATTTTTTATCAAGTAGACATCAATTATAAAATATTATGATGTTTAATTTAGTCACTTCTTGGGATATTTGCAACCTAATTTAATTTTTGAATATGTATATAATACATATTATATATATTTAGATATACTACAGTTTAATCTAGGACAGTGCTTCTCATTTTTTTTTGTCGTGTGATCCCCTAAATTTAATGTAAAACTGTCAAGGCCCCTTAATCAAATCATAAATTATTTTTTCTTAATTATATACAAAAATTACATGTATCTACTATTTCACACGGATAAATTATTAAAATTATAGTAAATTAATGTTTTTAGTATATTTTTTTCTTAAAGCCTAAAGAAAATAGTTTAAATAAAATAGCCATGCCAGTATATAGCCATGCCTCCAGCTTGAGAAGCACTGATATATGATGACCATATAAATCTATCAAGCATTTAGCATAATATATTTTGGTATCCCCAGGATCTCTGTTAATATAATATAATAATATTATATAGGTACAACCAAGTAATAAATGCTTATAAAAAGGACAAAAGGTATTACAAATATAAGCATTTGAATTTTGGATAGCTCATAGGTAATATTTTAAATACTAAATTACTAAAATTTTTCCAGTAGATTCCTTGAGTCTGAGTATATTTAATAATTGTTTATAGCACATTTTTTATCT
>NW_021769465.1:0-770 GCF_005508785.2 Acyrthosiphon pisum
ACCTATTATCAAACTTTTAGTTAAGAACATTATCTGGGTCTTAGCGTAGGCAATTTTTTAATATTTTAATATTCAAGCGAGATATGAGCATTTTTAATTTTTGATATTTCACATACCCTTATTTTTCTCGAAAATGAAAATATCGAAAAATCGCCCACTCTAAGAATCAAATAATGTTCTTACTCAAAAGTTTGATAATAGGTCGATTCACTCTAGTATCAAAACTAACAGCTCACTATTGAGAATAGTGAACGACAATTTCCTATGTCGTGCGTGTGTAAGACAGAAACAACACACGCGGGTGTAGCGTCCTCTTATAAGGGTCCGTATTACAATAGTTAAACTAATGTAAAACCACGGAATTCGACTGGTAAAATTTAAACTATGATTGTAAAACGGGCCCTAAGTGTCTAAGTCGGTTATAATAAACAAAGTATATAATAATTACTATTTAATTTATAGTTATTATTCAATATTAGATAAGAAAATTGATAAAATATTTACTTCTGTCATACTATTTATTAGGTAAGACTTAATACTTAATAAAAACTTGAAAAACATCGTTCAAGTGTATAGCAGTCGATACAGGCAAAGTACAAAATATTTTTAAGAGTTCATGAATATTTGGATAAACCTCTTTATCACAAACATCTAAAGCGTGTAACCCAGAGGTGAATACAATGTTTTCAGTCACTAAAAATAAACCCATGCCCTATGGTAAATCTACAGTCTTCATGGCAATTTTGTTTTATTTACCGACTATTTATCTG
>NW_021769466.1:0-3186 GCF_005508785.2 Acyrthosiphon pisum
CCCAGGGATGGAAAATTATTTTCATGCTACGTGCCAAAAATTACCTATTTTTCCCCCCGAGCGTGCCATCAAATCATAAAAAATATTATATAATATTTTCCATAATTAAATGATTATTTTGTTCGATATTGTAAGAAAACAACTATCGGAAAATTCGTTACCTATCGAATTTTAATTTTTCAATCTTTCTGAAAGATGTTAACGCTACTGAATAAGTACTTACATTGTAATGTAATTTATTATTAAAAATAAAAATAATATACATAATATGAATATTTTAATTTGGCCCACAAAATGTTTTCCTGCCATGGATTTACCATCCCTGGTCCAACCTAATCTATTTGCTAGCTCTGTGAACTCCGTGGGCAATCTACCTATATTAAATATAATATAGTAGGTACTTGGTATATTTTCGAACTGCTTTAATACTTTATACATTTTTTTTAAAAGCTATTAGAAAAATCGATGACATTTTCGTCAAAATGGGTCAAATAGTTTTTGATTCTATAAGCTACAAACATACGGCTAATTTAACAAAAAAAAAATAATAATAATATTTCACAATTCTTAATATAAATAAAATAATTTTCGATGTCACCGAGTCAAAACGAAATTTTGAAGTGTGAACCACTCCGTAACACCGATAGGGGTGACGGGGTCTGAACAATTTGGTTCCAATTGGTTCAGTAGTTTTCAAGACAATAAGCCTCACCCAAACCTACATTCGTTTTTATATAAAATCTCACTTTCACACTTTTATATAAAGACACATAGATGATTGTAATAAGGCTGCATCTGGAATTTCATGTAATTTCGGTGTAAACTTGTCAAATTTACCAGACCACCAATCTATGCGTATTCGAGGTGAGTTAAGGCAAAATATGACTATACAATGATGTTATCTAAAATTTGCAACCCAGTATTCAAATTGTAACCATGAATTTATGGATTACGAATCACTTACCCGTTGCTCCCAATTGTTTATAAATGTTATATTCAAACATGAGCTGTGGTATTTTTGCATTAATTGATTCCTGCAAAAAACAAAAGAAAAGAATAATATTCATTATATTTGTAGTAGAATATTGTTATAGGTAGCTTAAGGATTTAGTTTTTTTTATCATTTTAATAATAAAACATAAATCAACTTGATAATTAATAATATCTTTTTGGATTCAATTTTATAAATATTTGTATATTAAATATTTTAAATAATAATAATTTATTATAAGTAAATTTAATTTATTGTTTTCAATTGCACTGTTGGTAAAATGGCATAATAGTTTTAACAACAAAATTATCGTTATTTCATTATCACTATATTAATAGTATACTTATAATTAATAAGTCCCTAATATACTATGCTCAAGTCAAATATTAAAAATTATCCCGCAACTATATTTCTATACCTACTTATAGTAACACACAATAAATAGCGATAGTAAAATATTGAAAAATTTGCATGATTTAATTTCACAAATGACAATGAAAAATAAAATAAAAATAATAAACAACTAATTAAAGTTAATGTTTTCAGGAAAAGTCGATGGTTCATAGTTGAATAGTTAATAGATCATCGTCTATGCAAGTATCATATTGGTAAATAATCAACTTATAAAAGAAAGCATACTCTGAGAGCATGACTATCCCTAGTGTGATTTATGAGATTTATCAGTCTATAATAATTAGCGTTATGCTGCCTATAATTAAATACATTGTGCTTAAATTAATAGGTGTTGTAGGTGTTCAAAAAAATGCTATTAGTGCATCTAAGTAACACGTGAGCAACGTGAGCTGTGATAAATATTGTAACGGGTAATCATTGTTATTTAAAATTATGAAATACCTATAGTATAAGATATAATATTATTACAATTAGTATTCAACTGTCGATAAGACAATAAATTAAATAATATCTCTGGGCATAAAATGATAATTCTTTGGCTAGACAATATTGTATTGCAAAAAATAACATATTTATCAATTAAGCAACAGTGTGTTTTGGCCTAAACAATAATTTAAAATAGCCAAATAATAGTAGTCCCGATGGACAAACAGTACGAGAACAGAAATGGTTTAATATTTAAGATTATAATTATTAGTGTATAACTTATTTTCGATTTCATAGTACCTACGTAGTATAAAAAACTGAATAATTATTTAAATCTACTATACTAATAAAATATGTATTTATTTTTATTATTTGTTTTACCTTAATTGTAAATATAATATTTACTTCAACTTTTTAAAATCCATTTTCCGGACAGATATCATTACAGTTTGTTTAATACGGTTTAGGTAGTTGAATTGATTTCGAATAATTTTACAAGTTATGGATTTTTTATGAACAATTGAAACTAAGAAAATTCATGATTTCACTGTTATGGTAATAGATATTTAACGGAGATTTGAATTAATTTGTATTTTTTATCATTAGTATTTTTATTCTAGTTTTCAGTTTTTTTATGGAACGATTCGAAATGACAACATAGACATTCGACACAAACGATATTAAAGAATAATATTTGAAATTCTTCGTAGTTTTTAGGAAACCAAAAAAACTATTTAGATAATGAATATAAAAAATAACCACGAAATTATTATTTATTTACCAACATCTATGTAGCATAGTAAGTTATTATTATTTTTTTTTAATTACTTTAAAATTCATCAATTTTACATATTACATGAATATATTTCAGCATATTATGTTATTATTTTAATATCACCGTGAGACCAATTAATAAATAATAGTTGAACGTTATGTATCATATTCTTATAATTGTCTGTAACAATATTGAATGTAGAATAAACTGACATGTCTGCATTAAACTGAGTTGGTCTCAGGTGAATGTAGAGTTAGGGTTTGACCAAAAAGAAACGATAAGACAATTATTAAAGATATTTCTTGTTAAGGATACAGTTTTGAGCGGAACAAAACGTCTTATTATAAGTTATCAGCTATCACACGTTTTCATGATATAATAATAACATGAAAATATGCAACAATAATATAATATACGTAACTAACAATTTATAATATAAATTATATTGTTCATATCATTGAAGATCTATTGAATCATTATTATTATTATTATTAGTGTATATTATACTAATTTGATAATATTATAATTCAACTCTATATAAAATGTACGTCCAAACTTCTCTAGTACCCATGTAATTATG
>NW_021769467.1:0-1442 GCF_005508785.2 Acyrthosiphon pisum
GACTATATTGGTAGCTTCCAAGGGGGCGACAGTCTACTGGAGGCACTTCAGTATCACGGGAGTGAGCGGAGCCCCGTCGGCAACGACGCCGCTCACCGCGGGCGTCCAGAGATGGTTCACGCCCCTGGGCGTCCGTTGCCGGTAGGAATCGTGGGGGCAGTTTTCATACGAATACTATGTGGTTATGTCAAATGGATGCTTATTTAAGTTCTCGCAGACAGGCGAAAACCTCTGATGAATGGCCGCAACCATCCGGGGGTGCGAGTCTCTGGTAAGTTGTCGGTTCCTCTCGGGCGTCTAGCCGCTATACCGGTGTAGTATCACCGGAGGTTGGGTATTACCAGAAATACTCGGTGTGGAGATAGCACACAGCCGGACCAGGCGAATTCAGGCGGCACTCGGCCTGTCTTCATGGTACGGGACCTCGGTCCCGGTGCTCGTGGTCCTTAGACGACGCGCGGCCGGCGTACTGGGCCACCGTACGTCGGCCGTGAACCTCCGCGGCTCTCGACTAGCGCACAGCGCTAATGTGAGGTCCGCGGTTGTAGCCGCAAGGCACCAAACCCCGGGAGTCTTCGTGTGTAAACAGACAAATAAAAAACACCAAAAATCATTTTTTTAGGTAAGAACTTCTTATATAATAATAAATTACGTTGTTCCAACTATTTATCACAGACAACTGTTGTTTTACAGGTTTACAATATGAAATCCTAAGCTAATGCTAAGTGTATAAATGCTGTTGGACGAAAAGGCTTTATTTCAACCAAAATTTCACGATTGAGTAATAATCATTTATTGAATAGTGATTTTAAAATTCCAGTTGGTAGTAAACGTAAATGGTTGTTGCGTGATGATGCTGTACCATAAATATTTAAAACTTCTGTTAAATATACACCAAGAAAAATATATCACTCAGAAATTGATGAACAAAATGTTTTTAACTTGATGGATTTTTTTTAAAATCAACTGAGAAAAGCTAAGTTATTTCAACTGTAAATTAAACTAGTTAAGTTCATAAGTTGATTAGAAAATAAACTAACTAGTTAAGTTAAAAAGGTAAAAAAACATAACTTTTTAAATTAACTTTAACGTTAACTAGTTAATGCCCACTTTTGGTTATACAATTATAGAATAGCATGTATCTACTGAGTATTCAATGGTAAAAGATTCACCCTGTGGCCTGTATATAATAAATATGTATCTGTGCTATCTACAGAATATAATTTCTATAATATTTAACCCTCTGAGGAGCAGCCTTGGAATACATAAATGCAACTTAGGGAGCAGCTTAGGAATAAAAAATTAGAAAAAAAAATTATGAGCGAAGACGTATATGTACGTCCTATTTTAATAGGATTGATAAATGAAAATAAATCGATTTATTGAAATTAAACTTCACAGATGGCAGCACATACTTTATATAGGGTATTTTACGTTAATAA
>NW_021769468.1:0-1069 GCF_005508785.2 Acyrthosiphon pisum
GGAAGAATTTTTAAGAACTACTAGTCATACGGAAGGGATAGGTAAAATTCTAACTCACAAAAAATTGAAGGAAATAAAATTACCGGGTAGATCAGGTTCTAGATCGGATGCAGGTTTGGTACATATCCCAATTAGAACAAATAGTGAAAAAACGAGTAGTAAAAACGGATCTTGATAAAGCGATATCTATGATACCAGTTTGCACAGGCAAAAAAGATGTAGCCGAATTTATAAACACTTGTGAAATCGCGCTTAAAGATATTACGGAGGCAGAAAAGCCGATATTATTAAAAATAATACATTCGAAATTAACAGGAAACGCTTTAGAAGTAACAAAATATCGTAATTTAGAATCATGGGCGGCAATAATCGATTATGTACCCGTATGATAATTTAAATTTAGATTTCAGTAAAAATAATTTTAAGTTATTGTATAATATGTATTCATCGTTTCAAGAATCGTACTATGAAGAAGATGAACGTAATCCCATATTAAGTCAATCGAAATTCGTGTCACAAGCACTGTTAGTATAAAAAAAGTTATTATTTTGTTTTCAAATTTCAAATTCACAAATTAGAGCTGAGTTTATGTGGTGAAATGAGCTTGCGTACCCGTAAACTGTTGGTTCAATATCGTGCTAAAAACGATGTATGTTCTGAGCCTTGTAAAAGTACCTTGGAAATGTCTTATAAACTATTATATAAAAATCAGAACCGATTAAAATTTGTCCTCACATATAATGTTTCTCAAGATCATATAGAACTTTTTTTTTGCCTGTGTACGTTCTAGAGGTGGATGTAACAATAATCCTAATTAAATTCAGTTTAAACATACTTTGAGGCAGCTATTATTTACAAGAAATATAACTGTTGAAAGTGGTAACTGTTGTGGTTTTGATGCACTTTAAGATGTCATAAGACATTTTCGAATTTTGCTCTGATAAAAAAAGTGTAAGAGTGTACAGGAAGAAACAACATTCGATGATGATGAAAGTGAAATTCAAACATTTAGATCAACTTAACAATTTACAGTTAGTAGAACATAATAATGATATTTTAGATTATATTT
>NW_021769468.1:1119-1770 GCF_005508785.2 Acyrthosiphon pisum
AATGAACATTTCAGCGAATCAATTGATATGAGACCGTCTTTTTCAAAAACAAAACCTGGTACAAAACGTGCTGCAGAAAAAACAAGTGTGAAAAAACCTATGAAAAAGAAGCAGAATAAAATGGTAGTATAATTAATATTTTTTTTTATAATGATAGCATAAATAATTCAATTTTTTATATATAATGCGTCATACAAAGATAATGTCAGCGAACGTTTCAGATCAGAAGAGTTTGATGTTGAGATATTTAATTCGCTAACATTTAGACAAGGGGATGGTGTTGTAACAATAAAAACGCCTTTTGAAGAAAAAGCCTAGGAGCTTTGGGTGATAAGCCACTATAAGGTCGCCAACATTGAGAATGTGCCAGTAAAGGACAGGTAAATACATTGTACTAAATTTAAAAAACCTATTGCTGAATCTGTTTTTTTACTGATTTTATTTACTTCTTTTGTTTTTTAAATAAAATAACTTGTTGTTATAGATGGAACTTCAGCGAAGCTACTATTAGATTGTACACAAGCGATGAATCAAAAGATCAAACACTTCATACTGGACTCAATGAGACGATGCCAACTATATTTGATAAATTACTAACTGATCCGAAGCGTCAAACTATTAAGAGCAAGACGAGTGTTTGATTATTATATG
>NW_021769468.1:2061-11528 GCF_005508785.2 Acyrthosiphon pisum
TTTATGTTATTATTCATATTAACAATACACAACACCAATTACTAACCATAATGCACGATTTAAGATAGTATAGATACTATCTTAAATCGTGCTATAATGGTAAATTGTAAAATGTTATTTTTATAGTAGATGATAGCCTGTTGCAGGCTTGACGTTATTCACTTGATGTTGGGAGTGGGTACAAAATAGGAAGGTCCAACTCGTGTGACCTTTGTACGTATTACTTATTAGTTATTATCGATTATGACCGTCTGGACAGATTGAGATATAATATTGTTTTGACATCTGGTTTTAACTGTTGGGTTTGATAAATTGCCCAGTAGCAGTAAATTAAACGAATATTTAAGCATAAATAAGTCGCAAACGGATTGCTCAAATTAAATTCTGCAAACGTTAAAATTATTTTTTTCAGAATGTTTATAGATTTTCGTTATTGAAAAAAGGTGATGCCATTTGAAAATCAAAAGTTGATAGTGTTTTATCAAATAAGGGAGGGACTCAAAATTATCAAAATTATAACAAATTGTAAAACAGTAAAACCTAGAAAATTTAAAAAAAAAATGTTCTTAAAATTCCTAATACTTACCGAGATATTGACTGGTCCATGATAAAATAATCACCCTGTATATGTATATGTACGCAACTATAGACCAGGATGTGGTAACTGATAAGAATTTAGTAAATTCGCAAAAGAGATGACTCTCTGCACAACAACACAGATAATAAATTAGCTGTCAGAACATTATGGCGAATACTCAGATTAGATTAGGAATATCGCAAGTGCGTGGGCTGAGACGATGGTCACACGGACCACATCCGTTAGAGAGGAGATAGCGTATCGATAGGCAGGGGGAGCAGGGACCTGAATATAAAAGGGAGCCTGAAACAGCCTGTATTCAGACGTGTCTACTCCAGAGCACAACAAGCACCTTCGCGTCACTCTGTGTAGTATCTGGTCATTTGGACTTAGACAAAATTACTGAAGAACATTTAAATAAACTACAAAGTATCTTTTCATCTGTCTACATTTATTTATAAACTACCCTGTCAACATCTTTATCATCAACACAAGTGGTCTTGCTTCCTGCAAAATCATAATATACTCGTAGTCAACGGCTATCAGAATATCACTCTGACTAGCCCCGACGACGAGAATATTACAATGAGATGATGTGAAAATTAGTAAACGAGACACAACTTGCTCAAACACTTAATCGTTAGTAGCTGAATACATGATAAAATAAATTTTGTCATGACTGGATATAATAAAAAAAATAATCAACTTTGAAAATTAAAAAAAAATAATTTTAAATTTGTTTATCAAATTTAGATTAATAAAAACAGTGTAACCAACATGAGTAGAAATGAAATACTGTAAATATTTTTATGAGCTGGAATTTGGTAGACAATCAGTGTGAAATGTGTTACACGGTAAAATAAAAGTCTCCAAGGGGGATTACCGTGGAAAAGCTGGCTGTGAACATACAAATATATACTACTGAAATAAATATATCTGGGATATTTTAAGATATTGGGTGCTTGCTCAAATTATTCTATAATTTTTACCACGACGACGACGACGACGACATACACGGGTCTCCTCCTCTCTGCACCATTACATTTGCCGCATTTACGTACTAAGCCTCGGCCAATTGGCCCCAAAGGAGTGGCCGCTGTACACTGTGGCAAATGTAATGGTGCAGAGAGGAGGGGACAAACTATAAATATATTGTAATAACCTAAAAAAAAATAATTACAAGATAAGAATAAGTATAACATTTTACTTACAATTTTGATACACCAGATATGATTGAGGTTTCATCTTGTTGTTATCTTGAGTCTTATGACTAAGCACCCTTTCATACCGCATACTGGACTGTATTAACCCATCTGTATACCTGTAAAATAAAATCAATTATAAATACACTACTTTCAAACATTCAAAAAATTAGCAAAATCCACTAGGCATTTTCCGAGACATTCCTCATTCATACAAACAAGTGATTACCAAAAAAAAGTTGATTGTTAAATAGAAATAGGTATAGGAAGAATTTTTAAGAACAACTAGTCATACGGAAGGGTTAGGTAAAATTCTAAGTCCACAAAAAATTGAAGGAAATAAATTACCGGGTAGATCAGGTTCTAGATCGGATCCAGGTTTGGTACATATCCAATTAGAACAAATAGTGAAAAAACGAGTAGTAAAAACGGATCTTGATAAAGCGATATCTATGATACCAGTTTGCACAGGCAAAAAAGATGTAGCCGAATTTATAAACACTTGTGAAATCGCGCTTAAAGATATTACGGAGGCGGAAAAGCCGATATTATTAAAAATAATACATTCGAAATTAACAGGAAACGCTTTAGAAGTAACAAAATATCGTAATTTAGAATCATGGGCGGCAATAATCGATTATGTACCCGTATGATAATTTAAATTTAGATTTCAGTAAAAATAATTTTAAGTTATTGTATAATATGTATTCATCGTTTCAAGAATCGTATTGTGAAGAAGATGAACGTAATCCCATATTAAGTCAATCGAAATTCGTGTCACAAGCACTGTTAGTATAAAAAAAGTTATTATTTTGTTTTCAAATTTCAAATTCACAAATTAGAGCTGAGTTTATGTGGTGAAATGAGCTTGCGTACCCGTAAACTGTTGGTTCAATATCGTGCTAAAAACGATTTATGTTCTGAGCCTTGTAAAAGTACCTTGGAAATGTCTTATAAACTATTATATAAAAATCAGAACCGATTAAAATTTGTCCTCACATATAATGTTTCTCAAGATCATATAGAACTTTTTTTTTGCCTGTGTACGTTCTAGAGGTGGATGTAACAATAATCCTAATTACATTCAGTTTAAACATACTTTGAGGCAGCTATTATTTACAAGAAATATAACTGTTGAAAGTGGTAACTGTTGTGGTTTTGATGCACTTTAAGATGTCATAAGACATTTTCGAATTTTGCTCTGATAAAAAAAAGTGTAAGGAGTGTACAGGAAGAAACAACATTCGATGATGATGAAAGTGAAATTCAAACATATTTAGATCAACTTAACAATTTACAGTTAGTAGAACATAATAATGATATTTTAGATTATATTTCGGGATATATTATTCGAGACATGGTAAAAAAAATGTCCTGTACTTTTTGTATTGAAGCATTAACAGAACATCAATCTGATCATATTTATGCAAACCGTATAGAGGAAAACTGTTAATTGTTTTAAAAACCATTTCATTATTGTTCAACATTTAGACAAAGCATTTCAAATTATTATTGTAAAAGAAATAGTATTACACAAAAATGTATCCTTAAATATTTTTGAGTTTGCTAAGAAAATCATACTAGCTACAACTTAAAATTTCCTTTTTAGTTTTTACTGAATTCCATCCTATCAATGTTGATCTTGGTACTCCTATTCATGAATATACATTATTTAAATTTATTTGTAAACATTTTATTAATATAAGAATGCGTCACTATCAAAATGAGTACAATATTCGTGAAGTACATAAAAATAAATCTTCATTAGGGTTAAGCTTTCCAAATAAGTTTTATTTAAAAATTTATAAATGTTTTTATGTACTTAATAAATTTATGAATTAATGAATATTATGTTTGTCTCAATTATCTAACTTTTATATATTATAATACTATGAAAAATGTTTATTTTTTCATTAATAAAAATGTTGTTCATATAATTTTTATTTTTGGTAGATATAAATTTGAAGTCTACATGAACACAAAAATGTTGGTATCAAAGTTAATGCAATACGACAATTTATCCCAGAGTTATGTTTATATAAAATGTGTAGTTTTTCAATGTTGTTTTTATGGGAGCTGAATTTCATACCACACGGTGGTTGGGGTAGCGGCAGCTGAGACGGCAATAGTTTCGTAACATACAAACACGGTTGATCTCCAGTATATTCTTCTCTATCTCAGTGTTGGTTTAATACAATATTGATATTATAAAAAAACCGTCATCTAGCGGCAAATTAATAATTGAAAAACTTGTATCGTATATTCGTATGGAATATTAAAACCTTTCAGTCTTTAATGGAGTTAAGTATTTCCTTTAAGAGGATTTACCATATTAATTCTTGATTGTAATCTATCTATTCTAGATTATATATATTATATATATTATATATATTCTATTATATACAAGAGTCAAGCCAGATTTTTTGCTTAAAAACGTATCAACTTCAACTAATATTGTATTATCCATTTTATTTAATATTTTATTGAAATCAGGTGAATTACATGCAAGTATATTAGAAGTTTTAAATACCATGTTCTGCACTTATTGTGTAATTGCTCGTACAGTGTGTACAAATCAATGAAACTCAGTAAACTTATTACATTATTAAAAAATCATTAATGTCCTACTCCAAATGAAATAGCCGAACAACATCGTTTCTATATACTAAATCAAAACGACGGGGAATCAATATCAGTATTTATGAAATAAATACGCAAGTTAACACTACACTCATATTTTAATTGTAAAAAGTGTAAAGCACCAATTATTTATATTAATTTACGCTCTCAATTAGTAAGGGTTTTAAAAGGCACAGATACTTGTGAAAAATTAATACAAGTAACTGGAACTTCTTCATCAATTCAACAATTCAGCATTCATTAATTGAACGATATCGTATCATGTACTCATGTGGCTATTTAATGTTAAGAACCCTGGCTCCAGGCTCATGCGATGGAGTATTAAATTAGCAGAATATCAATACGAGGTGATTTACAAACCAGGCGTCGAAAACACAAATGCGGATTCACCTAGTCGTATGGGGAGAGTTATGCTGAATAGAACATCTACCCCAGTCACCCGAGTCAGTTTCGATACCTACTTGGAACTAATAACCAGCAAGTCCATAGTCAATAACATGGTAATAGAGGAACATTTATGATATTTGATCGATATTTGACGCACCATTAGACATCAGTCTCGCGCATTGCATATCACAGGACGTAAAAATTAGCCAGGGGCATGGCCCTCATGTTTCACAGAAAATTTGGAAACATGGAGATATTAAAAAGTCAGCATTCCAAAATACATGAAGTATTGTACATACGTGAAGAAAATCGATACATTCTGTATATGGTGACAAACCCAAAACACTGGCAAAAACCATCCTTAGAGGATATGCTCCTGACATTACAGAACCTCAAATGTATGTGCATTGAACTCAATATCGACAAACAAGCAATGCCCAGCATTGGCAGCGGATTGGACCGACTGGATTAGTTAGCCGTCCGAACCATGAACCGGTTTGTATTCAAGGAGACAGCTATAGAAATTCATGTTTATTCTCTAACGGAGATAAAACATGAGGAAAAACAAGAGATCATTGGCGAACATCATTCCAGCGTAATTTAACTGGGAGGGATTAGCAGATGATGTGAAGGAATATGTGCCTAAGTGCTCATCATGCCAGATACACAAGACATGCAACAAGAACGTCAGGCAACCAATGGTCATAAGTACCGCGGCTACAGAACCTTTTGAGAAGTTATTTATTGATGTTGTCGAGCCCTTACCAAGGACAGATAGCAAAAACGCTTACATCTTAACTATGCAGTGTGATATCACGACATTTTCCATGGCCAGTGAAGTCATGAAGCCAACACTGTGGCGTATCACATTGTGACATCATGTTTATGTATCCGTGGGATACCAAGCATGTTGATTAGTGACCAGGGCACGGAGTTTTTAAGTAGGATCTTAGCTGAAACATGCAAGCTGCTGAAAATAAAAAAAATGCAACACCTCGTCTTACCATCCTCAGGCTAATGGAGCCTAGCAGAGGTGTCATTAGACACTAGGGGAATACCTACGACATTTTGTGGACAAAATCTAACCTCTTGGTTCTCAAAAGATCAAAAGAACATTGTAATTGCCAAAAAAAAAAGCACACGCAATTACGTCATTGTTCATTTAATCCTTTTACACCACAAAGCTTACTTTCACACGGTTGAGTTCCAAAAGTTGTAAAACATCTTTTACCAATAATTAATTTCGAACAATTTCCTCTTCCCATAACAATTTAATGAACATGCATTTTAGTGTTTTTTTAAAATAAGATGAATTACATGCAAGAACATTAGATCACTATCCACGACCAAATTAAATTTTATAGACGTATTTTTACACGATTCTTTTAATTTCCAAATTAATTTCTCTGAAATATGGTTAGTAAAATCTAATCTATTCCTAATGATAAAAGTTTTCGAATATTTTTTAAAACGTTCAATTTCGAATAACTCTTTATCAGTAGAAATTGTTCGCTGGCATTTTCTCACCGTTTGTCTTTTCTTGATGAAACTGTAAATAGAATAAATAAAAACAATATATATAATAATGTAGGTAGATCATTTTATTTCAAATAAATTAATACATTCAGAATATATTTCTAAAACATAAAAAATAAAAAAAAGAGGTTTTGAGATAAAAATGAATTAATGAAAATAGGGAAATTATGAATAACTATTAACCATTGTTCATAAAATTGTATTGCGCATATAATATAGATAATCCTTTTTGGATATTTTTTTCACGTTTCTTATCAATATATAGTGGATGTAAATGGTACTTTATTATGAAATGGTAAATGATACTGAGTAGAAAGCCATGGTACGACATCTGGTAAACATTTTTAAAACAAAACCCAAAACACTATATCCGGTATTAGCCCAAATTTACGACTTCGATCACACCACGTGTCCAAACTTAACCTTTACCGCCATACAAAATATGCTTCACAAATACGACGCGATAGTCATGTGGGAAGGCTCTACGGATTGTAAGATCCTGGACCTCCTACAAATAGCCTCCAGACTGCTACAGATTAACGATGCGTGGGTGGGACGTAAACAATGACAATTATAAACAATTATATATGGAATTCTTTAGAAATTCGAATATTAATTAACTTGACGTTAAAAACGATTTTCAGAGTTATACTTCTAACAATACCACTCACGTCGGGCATATTCCGATTCGCCAACGAACAACTAAAACAACATTCCGGTCTATACTATGAGAATTGGGGACCTTTGAAAATTATTACGTCTCAATGGGACCTAACTGCATATATTAATCTTGCTAAGTTTAAAGAACGGTTCCTTTATATTGACGAAATTATGAACCAAACCGAATTACTATGCCTAACTATCGCACATAACAATTGTAACAACTTAGTGTACACAGCTAATAGTTTAGTAAAAGAACTACGAAAAAGAAGGGAACTAGTAATAGAATCTATAGAAAATACAGTAACTAAAAGGAGTACAACTTTAGGGATGATAGCAAAAGCAGCCAGATTAATATACGGAATATAAATATGGAGTGCATTAAAAAATTTAACTTCAATATAGGACAAACACACGACGCTACACAAACTAAGTTGGTCAGAGAACAAATAAAATTAGTTAAATTACAAACCAAGTTTGATGAATACGAAACCTATAATACAACTTTAGTATATCAAGAATCTGTTAATATATCTAGGGAACAACAAGCAAAAAATTACTTAATGAAACACTTTGTAATCATAAATGTATTAATAACAAAACATATGTTAGAAACTAATACTTTACTCAAATAATACAACAAACAAAAATGGGAATTATTCATACTAGTTTAATATCTCCACGAGAACTTTTAGAAAATATTAAGGACATTAAAGTGCCATTACCTGGGGGCACCGATTTACCTACTGACTTAGACATACAAAATATTTACGAATTAATAAAGCTCTCAGACCTTACTATATATTATGCTAATGACAACCTAGTGTTTATACTCGCTTTACCTTTAATTTATCAAAACGATTTTATTTTATATAACTTAATACCTGTGCCAGTGTGCAACGGAAACGATTGTCATTATATAAAACCTATTAATAAGTATCTAGCTATAAGTAACACTAAAAAGCACTATGACATTTATGACGAATTTTATTACACCCATTGTAAACACGCTAAAGACTTCCTTTTATGTCCTGAAGGTAATCCTTTACATTCACGTACCAGTAGACCAGCATACGAAATACAGTTACTATAGGATCCAATAAAAGTTCCAACAAGCTGCGAAACAATGCACGTACAAATAGGGACTTTCATTTTTCATAAAAAAAAGTTTCAAAAACGAATGGATATATGTCACCAACTATGACGTCGTTTTTATTACATGCGATGAAGACAAAGAATCCTCCAGCCACATTTTAAAGGGAGTAGGCATTTTACGCCTAAACGAAACTTGCAAAGGGTACACCGCCAGAGACGTACTCATACCAGGAAAAGTAGATTACAAATCAGAGTATATGGACTTCAACCCGAAATCGTCGTCCTTAGAACAAATCAAGGATACGCCATATACCGACAACAATAACTTGATGGAAGACTACACCAGTGTATACCAGTGTGCACTATTTCAGTCAAATTTTTTTGAGGTTAGGTTGCATTAATTATCAATAATAATAAGGAACTCTTATAACCTCAAAAATCTGAGTCACAAGAGGAAACAGAGGAACTTAATAGAAACCAAGAAATGTCATTAAGAGAGGCCGACATAGTCGAATTTCCACTTAGAATTAATTCTTGAATTCAGGGAAGTCAGGAACTTCCATCTTCGAGGGGAGGAATGTAGTAAACCGACAGAGCCGTTTTACTATATTTTAATATTAATTAGAATTCCTAGCACCAATTAATTACGTTTTTATTTGATAGAAAGTACATAATATTATATTTTCATATTAAATTATCTAATCATAAATACGGTATAAACATCATGGCTTAAGATATTATTTATTAATTATTATACATATATCTACAACACGACGTGTTTACCTACGTCGTTATCTACAACCATAATCATTAGAATAATCTTATCACATGCAGCAAAAAAAAATAATAGTTTCATCTGGTAATCAGCTGTATATTATCGTAGCATAATATTATGATTATTATATTCTCAGTGAATATTGTTATCAATGTTTTTTTATGATATAACTATATTAGAAACGCATCGTATAATATAATATTATAATGTTTTGTTTATTAAATAAATTTATTTTTGCATATAATAATCAAATTGGTGTCTTGCTTTTGCGAGTTTCACGCTTGGGATCTCTTAGCATAGTATCAAATACTAGTGGATACTGTATTGTTTGATTAAGACTGGTATTAAGCGGATGGTTGTCATTTGTATGATGGTAGCTTCGCTGAATTTCTATCTATAACAATTAATTAATTTTTTTTAAACAATAAGATAAATAAAATAAGTAAACCAATGTATTTACCTCTCCTTCACCAACACATTTTCTATGTTAGACATTTTATAATGTGAGATTACATATAGATGGCTCGGCTTGTCATCAACAGGACATTTTATTGTAACCACGCCATCTCCTTGTCTAAAAGTCAAAGAATTCTTA
>NW_021769468.1:11578-13236 GCF_005508785.2 Acyrthosiphon pisum
GTTGTTGCTGGTAGAGAAAACAAGCTGAACTGATATCGTTTGACTGACTAACGCTGTGCTGTATAGTCGAGAATCACCTCCTACTTTCCTAGCTATCGTTTAAAACTTACATTCTATTCAAAGAAACCGTGTGACCTGCTAATGTAATAATAATTTAAAAAACAACCAAGTTATTTTGCATTATTTAATAGTAATTATAATATATAATGCATGTATTGGTGTTGAACGTTACCCGAAATAACTATTTAAAAATAGCTAGGTCAAATTTTGGGCGGTGTCCGAATAAAAATTAGTATTAATAAGAGGTCATATTAAGGCCGTTGGTCGAATAAAACTAATATTCATAAAAGGTCAAATTAAGGGCGTTGGCTGGTTTAATAAACATTGCTATGGATATTGCTATTGATATTCTACATTTCGAAGTTATTATAATAGTGGAAACATTACAGTATATTATAAGGCTAGCGTATCGAAAGCAATATTGCAATCAACATCCAGCAACTGGAACTTCTTCATCAATTTGTAATATTCTCGTAGCTTGGAATGGTTGGATTACTATCTGAACACCAGGTGACTACGAGTAATATTATATTTTTACAAGAAGCAAGACTGTTTTGTTGTCGATGAAGATGTTGACAAAGTAGTTTATAAATAAATTTGTAGACAGGTAAAATGTTACTTTGTAGTTTATTAAAATGTTCTTCTGTAATTTGACTAGTCCAAAATGACAAGTTCTTACACAGTGTGACGTGAAGGTGCTTGTTGTGCATTGGAGTGAACACGTCTGAATACAGGCTGTTTCAGGCTCCCTTTTATATTCGGGTCCCTGCTCCCCCTGCCTATCGATACGCTATCTTTTCTCTAACGGATGTGGTCCGTGTGACCATCGACTCAGCCCACGCACTTGCGATATTCCTAATCTAATCTGAGTATTCGCCATAATGTTCTGACAGCTAATTTATTATCTCTGTTGTTGTGGAGAAAGTCATCTCTTCTGCGAATTACTAAATATTTATCAGTTACCACATCCTGGTCTATAGGTTACGTATATATACATATATACGTATATCTACTCGTGGCTTTGGCAATCCCCATATACTGTCAACCGATACGTGATTTGCGTTTTTAGAAAATGTAATTTTGACTACATGATTAATCTTCTATAGTTGCAATTTGACTATTGCAAAATTGTTTAAGGAGGTTGTTTATCTACTCGCTTATTCCTAATTTAACTATTTATATATAATGATATTTATGTGCTGTGAGTAAACGGATACTATCCGTTACATCTCACCCCTAAAAAGTTCATTTTTATCGTCTAACCGAGAAAAATTAACTCAATTTGATTTTCCGTCACTTCAAGCACCTTCCTAAAAAGTTTACATTTATCAATTATTACATTTTATGTTTACATACTTTCGTTTCCAATTCCACAATATTTCAAGAATTTATATGGTACAATCCACCACATATTTCTTGTTTCATTTACAAAGATACAAAGTACAATCCACAATGTATTTTGACATTACAATCAGTATTTGAATTTTTATCTATGTTAGTATTTCAACAATATTTCTTTTTAGTTTTACAATAATAATCTTATCTTAGTGTTAATATTCGAATATAATATAATCTCCTTAATCTATTAAAATATATTT
>NW_021769468.1:15161-18552 GCF_005508785.2 Acyrthosiphon pisum
GACATTCATTAATTATATAAATTACAGTGCAACCAACATGAATGAAAAAAAAAATGTGAATATAGTAATAATTATTTAAGTTTTTATAATAAGGTTTGCTAAGAAAAAAACCATTTAGCGTGTACACGGTAAATATTTTTGAGTAAGGGGCCAAACCGATTTTGAGTGTGCAAACTCCCTGTAATTTTAAAATACGTTAATATTTTGTGTAAGCGGAGAATTTGTGGACAAAAATTGTGAAATCTCACTGTAAAATGCTATATGGTAAATATTTTTGCGTGACAGGCAAATAGGTGGATAACGAGTGTGAAATTCCCAAATGATTTTTGTTACGGTAAAATTATTGTGTTTAAGGGGGACATCCTCGCTTAAACGTTGTGAAATTACTTAATGTAACAGATTCATACATTGTAAAAATTCAAGGCATAAATGACCACAGTTAAATGTATTGAAATCTTGATAGTTAGAATAGTTGTATACTATTTTGAACTGTCTGAAATAATATTGTTATTCAATTGGAGGGGGTAGATCACCAAAGCTATCAAAATATACAACTTTGTCCTTATTTTTATAATAAGATAACTATGATAGGAGTATAGAAACGTATGTCCAGCGTTTACATAAGAAAATAATACGAAATAATATTTTTGAAGTATACAATTAATACCACATTCAATCGTGTACGGTTTTTTAGGTAAGTTATCACGTGAAAAGACTCCACGGAAATGATTGATTTTCAACTTTCCAACATATTTTATAATATCTTGAGACGAAAGTGGCCTGTTAGGCAGCGGTATCTTCAGATTTTTTTCTTAACCTAATCTTGTTTGAATTCAAACCACTACCTTTTTTTATTTTTGAATTTTGAACCGTATTATACACACCAGCACCTCCAGACATCAAACTACCAAGTGCTGACAATCCTGAAAATATAGGTATTAAAGGAATTACACATCTAGACTATATCGGTGCCAAAATCAAACTTTTACCACCATTCTCTTTCGTTGAGAATCTTTTTTTCTTTGCTGCTAGTATGCAAAATCTTTTTGTAGAACGTTTCCGTTTACCTTTACAACACATACTTATTTTTATTTTAGCATTCAATGCATTTGTTACTGCGTACTCAACAAGTTTCTCTTTTCTAGGAGTATTTTTGACAAAAATCTCTCCCAAGCACGATTTTCTAGTACTCTATCAGCTGAATATCTATCGTCTAAATTTTTACTCGTTGCATACACAAAATCGTGATCACGACAAGCAGCATCCAATGGGTTTATTCCATTATCACCACGATCTAACATTTTTTTTTAATTTTGTACCAGGACCACAATACTAATAGTCTGAAACATGGGCTTCAAACGACAGACTATTTATAAGGAAGTTTACAAAATTTTTTCCAGTCTTGTCTGATTCACTCTTACGAGTTGAACACATCATCTATAACTGATTATAAATTGGCGATTCTAGAGTATTTATAAGAAAAAAAAATGGATTTGATTGAACATAAAGATAAATTTATAATATGTAATACTTATATAATAAAAGTATTTGTTAATATAAAAAATAAATTATTTGTTTTTAGTTTATAGTTTTATTATCTCAATACCCATAATTTTTTTTTTTTTTATAGATTTTAGTACACTACCGTATCAAGTCTTTTTTCTTTAATTGTATAATTTATCCAGTTTATAGTGACCATAAGCCAAAGTATTTATCCCATCGTCATTTATATAGCGTTTATCGTCATTAGCGGTATGGAATATTAAAAACTTTTCTTCTCAGATGGAGCTAAGTTTCAGAGAACGTGATTATAAACTATATCTTCCAAATCTGAAATGTTTGTATAATCATAAGATTGGGAATTAATGAAATCTAACTATGTTTATAGTAATACTTATATTTACCCAAATTAGAAATGGAATGGATTATATGAATCATATCTATTTCTGACGGTTTTATCTTGTATGAGTATATATTTGTATGTTCACAGCCAGTTTTTCCCCGGTAAAATTTTTTTTTCAAGGAGGAATGTCGCCCTTGAAGACTTTTATTTCACCGTGTAACACATTTCACATTGATTGTCTACCAAATTCCGCATCGCACAAAAAAAAAATATTTGGCATGTGTCAAATTTTTTAGGAGATCTTAAAACTGAAATAATTATTTCAAGTAAAAACACAAATTATTAAATAATAGTTTTTTTTATTGTTATAAATTAATTCTTGACTGACCTATATATACATATATATATATATATATATTATACATATATATATGATATACCTATATGTATATATAGGTCAGTGAGAGTGTTTAATCACTACGTCAGAAAAATCGCGAGAGCTGTTGAGATCTGTGACAACGAACAAATATATGAATGTTTATACAAGCTTTCGAAACTACCGATGACTATGGAACTTTTAAAAGCCACTGAAATTGGTCGAGTAGTCAACAATTTAAGAAGCAGAGGCAGAGTCGTAGGGAAATTAGCCGAAAGAGTAGTCCTAACATGGAAATATGTTGTAAAAACAGAGATAACCGAACAATATTTTTCTAAGGAGAACCGTAGTTCTTAAGTATTAAACATGTTAATAAATTATGATTAACACGTATTATTTTCTTATATAAAAAGTTAAATATAAAATAAAATATTAAATTATGAACATTAATATACATTATTTTATAACTTGTAGATAGTTTACAAAATCTATGCAATTATATATATATATATATATATATAAATAAATATATATATAAATGTTTCTTTATTGAGGTTGTTGTGAACCCCTGCACGCGCCGCACGGTTATGCTCACTCAGCATATCGGGTATGAGCGGACGTTTGGGCTCACACCATCGTCAGTCTGTATTACGTAGAGCTACGAGATTGTCTTTACTTTAGTTTGATTATTATAACGTGTACAATAAAAACCCGTAGTTAGAACCAACAGTTGAGTGTAAATTATTTAGGGGAAACCTAACCAACGTTGTAATAAACGTCTCAGTTCGAAGGTACTAGTTGGCTAGACCCAGACAAACGGCAAACCACGAACTCTGTAAGCACGGATTCAACTGAGCTTACAACAAGGTTAGTTCATATATAAATGCTTATAATATTATTATGAAACCAAATATAATATAAACATTTATATCATAATAAACATTAACTATGATGGCAGATCATATACAAGCTATAGTTTTCAATGATTATATTTTGTTTATAGAAATTAACGAATAATTTAATAATAACGTAAAAGAAAAAAACAATTCTATATTATAAGCTATAAAAAATTTTACATTGAATACCTAAATACATATATAAACTTATAATATATTTACTAATTATTCATAATAAATTAAAAAAAAAATTTAATCTGATCTAAACCTTTCGCG
>NW_021769468.1:20079-21437 GCF_005508785.2 Acyrthosiphon pisum
ATAAATTGATAATTGACACACAACGGTAACACAGTTTAGCATCAAATCGTAATAATAAATCACTGACTACTTGAGCTGACAATAATTCAAATAATAATTAAATGTAGCCCTTACGGCTAAACAATAATAAATAATAATACAAAATACGATTTTAGTGGTGATCGCACTCACGACAACATTATATAAACTAAATATTTGAAGTAACCCGACGATTAGCGGTGGGGTAAACAATAATAATTATAATAAAATATGTATAAGCGGCCATTCGGGCCAGCACTAACAATAATATAAACAACGCCAATATCCGGCTATTTGAATCGGATCACAATAAAATATAAACGTATAATTATGAAATAAGTAGTCGTTATAACAAAAAATAGCAATTCGTGCTTATAATATTAACGAAAACTTTGTGCACTACCACGCTACGGTTTATCTCTCGTGGTGTACGGAGAAAAGACAACTAAACTTATAATATTATACGGCCGACGCGGACGGACGGGAAGACATAAAAATGCTGCTGATTGCGCTCCCTCGCGCGCAATCTGCTATTATATAATTCACAAAAAAAAAAACAAATTTAAACAATAATATAAATAACAATGATATATGTGTGCGTGTGTGTGTGTGTGTGTGTGTGTCGTTCGGTGATGTGCGCCTACGGCTTATCTACCGTCGTGGCGGCGACAGTCAGTGTACACCAGTTTGCACTATTGCAGTCAAATTTGTTTGAGGTTAGGTTGCAATAATTATCAATAATAATAAGGAACTCTTATAACCTAAAAAATGTAAACACTTTATTTATGGTTGATAAGCCCGACGGTCTATCTTATCTATGTAAATCTATGATACAGCAGTTATCTTCTATACTGTAATGGGCATGTATTAATATGTATTAAGTATAACTGAAGGTAGTATAAACCGCTTTTACTTATTCGAACCATACTATGCGGTTCTCCTTGTAAAAGCATTTAGCAATCTTATCCATAACAACCTATGAACACAAGACGGCGGTTTCTTCAGTACGACAACAACAACAACTTTTACGACCACACCCAAGGCACCTGCGAGTTCTGTATGCTGACCAGATCAAACGGTGACGAAGAACAATACTATAATTTTGTTATAAATCTATTCTTTGTTTCTTCGTATTATTTTTTTTTATTTATTTTCTATTTCTATTTCTATTTATCTTTTATTATTTTTAGAATGAAACAACTTATTTTCATAAGGGAACTTAGTACAATGATAGGGCGACAACAACACAACAGTAGTAACGTACCATACGACGAAATGCCAAACTGCCTAATATATCATATTAACAAGGCTAATCAAAACCATATATTTAAAAAAAAAAA
>NW_021769468.1:23332-24633 GCF_005508785.2 Acyrthosiphon pisum
GAATGGATATATGTCACCAACTATGACGTCGTTTTTATTACATGCGATGAAGACAAAGAATCCTCCAGCCACATTTTAAAGGGAGTAGGCATTTTACGCGTAAACGAAACTTGCAAAGGGTACACCGCCAGAGACGTACTCATACCAGGAAAAGTAGATTACAAATCAGAGTATATGGACTTCAACCCGAAATCGTCGTCCTTAGAACAAATCAAGGATACGCCATATACCGACAACAATAACTTGATGGAAGACTACACCAGTGTATACCAGTGTGCACTATTTCAGTCAAATTTTTTTGAGGTTAGGTTGCATTAATTATCAATAATAATAAGGAACTCTTATAACCTCAAAAATCTGAGTCACAAGAGGAAACAGAGGAACTTAATAGAAACCAAGAAATGTCATTAAGAGAGGCCGACATAGTCGAATTTCCACTTAGAATTAATTCTTGAATTCAGGGAAGTCAGGAACTTCCATCTTCGAGGGGAGGATGACAGAGCCGTTTTACTATATTTTAATATTAATTAGAATTCCTAGCACCAATTAATTACGTTTTTATTTGATAGAAAGTACATAATATTATATTTTCATATTAAATTATCTAATCATAAATACGGTATAAACATCATGGCTTAAGATATTATTTATTAATTATTATACATATATCTACAACACGACGTGTTTACCTACGTCGTTATCTACAACCATAATCATTAGAATAATCTTATCACATGCAGCAAAAAAAAATAATAGTTTCATCTGGTAATCAGCTGTATATTATCGTAGCATAATATTATGATTATTATATTCTCAGTGAATATTGTTATCAATGTTTTTTTATGATATAACTATATTAGAAACGCATCGTATAATATAATATTATAATGTTTTGTTTATTAAATAAATTTATTTTTGCATATAATAATCAAATTGGTGTCTTGCTTTTGCGAGTTTCACGCTTGGGATCTCTTAGCATAGCATCAAATACTAGTGGATACTGTATTGTTTGATTAAGACTGGTATTAAGCGGATGGTTGTCATTTGTATGATGGTAGCTTCGCTGAATTTCTATCTATAACAATTAATTAATTTTTTTTAAACAATAAGATAAATAAAATAAGTAAACCAATGTATTTACTTCTCCTTCACCAACACATTTTCTATGTTAGACATTTTATAATGTGAGATTACATATAGATGGCTCGGCTTGTCATCAACAGGACATTTTATTGTAACCACGCCATCTCCTTGTCTAAAAGTCAAAGAATTCTTAATGTCTACATCAATTTCTTCGGTTT
>NW_021769468.1:24733-26299 GCF_005508785.2 Acyrthosiphon pisum
AATGGAGTAACAATTGAGGATCGTTACCCAATAGCGCATATACAGGACTTCAGTCACATGTTGTCAGGTCAAAACATATTTTCCACTTTAGATTTGAAGAGAGCCTATCACCACATTCCAGTGCACCCGGAGCACATACCAAAGACTGTCATCACTACTCCGTTTGGATTATTTGAATTTGTCCGAATGGGGTTTGGTCTGAAGAACGCTGCACAATCATTTCAACGATTCATAAATGAAGTGTTCGTTGGACTCGATTTTTGTTTCATATATATTGATGATATACTAGTGGCTTCACAGAGCGAGGAAGAGCACAGAACACATTTACTTTTGGTCTTTCAACGTTTGGAAAAATTTGGCTTAACAATTAATATGCAGAAATACTGTATTGGTAAGAGGACTGTGAAATTCTTGGGCTATAATATAACTGATAAAGGCACTGAACCAGATCCAGAAAGAGTATCAGTTATACAGGATTTCAAACAACCTAAGGTAATTAAGGACCTCAGACGTTTCTTAGGGATGATTAACTTTTATAGGAGGTGGATTCCTGGAGCAGCAAAGAGCCAAGCAATTCTAAACAATTATCTTAAGCAGTCAACAAAGAACGACAAGACCCCAATACAGTGGACAGTAGTATACATTTGTATGTTCACAGTCTACTTTTTGTGTCACCACGGTAATTTCACACCGTTCAAGGGAGGATGTCCCACTTGGACACAATAATTTTACCGTGTAAAAATTATGAAGAATTTGTACACTTTTTACACGGTAATTTCACACCGTTCAAGGGAGGATGTCCCCCTTGGACACAATAATTTTACCGTGTAAAAATTATGAAGAGTTTGCACACTCAAAGTCAGTTTTGTCCAAATATTTACAGTGTACACGCTAAATGGTTTTTTTCTTAACAAACCTTATTATAAAAACTTAAATAATTATTACTATATTCACATTTTTTTTTTCATTCATGTTGGTTGCACTGTAATTTATATAATTAATGAATGTCTGTTTTTTTTAAATTTATAAACTTTTAAGTTATAAGCTGATCAATTTTTTCATATTCAGTTACTTAATGATCCATCGTTTAGTCAAATTGTGTCTCATTTTACTTTATTTTCTAAAAGTTTCATGAAAGTGTTTTATAAGTTATTTAATTTCTTCAAAAATGAATTTCAAAAATGCCCTAATGATTTTGAATCCTTAGTTTATCGTATACGAAGTAATCCGACTGTGGTTCATCCAAAATTTTCTTCGTTTTCATCAAGATTTAAAACATTCAAATTATTCCCGTCAAATACTTCTCAAAATAAATATACATTGTCCGAATGTGGCTTAAAATATTCAGGAGTGGATGATGTCGTAAATGCTTTTGTTGCGGTCTTATTCTTCATAATTGGGAAAGGCTGGACGATCCATGGATTGAACATTGTAGATTCAGCCCAAGATGTTTATATGTGTTACTAATGAACGGTAATCAGTATGTTCAAAACATATTAAGTAAATATTGTAAGACAGAACATATTTGTAATTGCGAAACTGGGTCATATGACACCGTTTGTTAAC
>NW_021769468.1:27850-29220 GCF_005508785.2 Acyrthosiphon pisum
TAAACGTTTCTGTTTTTCTGCGATATAAAGGTCTACACAATGCTGAAGTTGTTTAAGTCTACAGAAATCTATATGCGAGAGTGTAATATAATCATAATTTATATGTAAGGTTATTGAACTCTGCTTCACATTGATTGAATATGTGAAGTTCTCAGTGAGTCTTACACGTCTACACCTGGTATGTAAGTTGTTAGTAATTGAAATGTAATTAGATTCAGACATGAGCGTACACCATTGTTCTAAATTTAATGTAATAATTTTTTTCGTTAACTTGTATTCTAATAACACAATAATCGAAATTTGCTTGGTGATTAATAGTCCGACTGTAACACTCTTCTTACCAAATGGACGTATGTCAAATACTGATTTTGACACAATTACCGGTAGACCCATAACGAATTAAAGTTATTTTATGGTTCTTTTCTTTTTAATAATTAAAAAAACCTTTCAAACTATAAACGTAATTATTATTTTTTTAAATTTGATATAATATAACCGATGAAGGATATACTTTGAACTGAAAGCATTTTTACTTTGTGAGCGTATTATATACTAAACCTGATAGATAAAAAAAAAAAAAAAAAAAAAAAAAAATGTGAACGTATAGTATCGTATATTTTTTTTTTTTTTTTTTATCTATAAGGTTTGCACGACCTTGCTTAGATCACGGCGCCGGAACCTCCTTAACTTATTGTCCTGTGTCAACACAAGAGGGCTCCCTTCCAGTTTTTCTGGTTTATATTTGTTTAAGCTGTTTGATATGGCGCCGGATACCAATAATATTTCGGTTTTGTTCATCATAGTGAACTCGAAATCCACTATGAAGAAACGGATATGGGAACTAGAATAAAAAATACATTATTCATAAACAATATTATGATTTAAATTCTTTACATATTTTTTTTCCTGTTTACGCTATATTTATTTTTATTCTTCGAATAAGTGATCAACAGAAATGATCCGTCGACCGATAACATCCTCTAGTATTTCCCCTACTTCTATACACACTGATCTCTCCGCGTTCGGATGATTTATTACCACGTGTATAAACGCCGTAACTGGTATCATTGCCCTGCTTAGTAAGTATGGGTTCAATGGCATATTAATTTCGATGCAGCTTACGAACTGATTAAAAACGATGTCCGAGGTTTACCCATCAGCTGTCAGAGGAACGAATTCACAAACCAGTATATTCAAAACTATGATTTTAATTATTATTCTCATCTACAAAACGATGACACTTCATTTTTGTATGAAATATTACAATTTCATTTTTAACGCAATGTCTGACATGATTTTACAGGACTTAATAGTATGATATAATACAAATTCATTTATATTTATATATTGTTTATTTATTAAAATACAAA
>NW_021769469.1:0-788 GCF_005508785.2 Acyrthosiphon pisum
ACTGGTTTGGATTAATTTATATTACCAATGTTATACCCAAATTCTTTTTTATTTGAATGCTGATTTAGACTGTAAACAAAATATGAAGGTATCAACTTTAGTTTTGGTCATCTATACTCAACATAGGATAGTGTTGTATTCTTAGTAGAAATTTAAAACGATGGTAATTGATAAAACACAACTTCAAAAATAATTCTAAAAATTACAGTTATAATTTTTTTCAAGGCTGGGCAAGTTAATGCTATATTTTAACTCATTATAAGTTAAGTAAAGTATTTTTATCTCAATAAAGTTAAAAATTAAGTTAATTGACATTAATAAAACATCAATTAAGTTTAAATTGAGTTAACAAATAATGTTAACTTAACTTAACTTCAATTAACTTGTTAAGTTGATTAAAAAAAAAATAGAAAAATGCATTGAAAGGCATAAAAATAACTAATAAGACGTGTTAATCTTTTGGATACTTATATACTTATACATAGAGATACATACCATATTTACATATTATTTTAGAAATCTATATTTCACTCTGGATAAATTTAAATTTAAATTTTAGCTCGAATGTACTTAGGTGCTTTATTGTAACATTTATGATTCAAAAAATAAATTACTCAATCATTTAAAAATTATAAAAAATCTAATATATTTTTATTTTAAATATCTATTAAATTTTAATAACAATGTCATCTCAAAATGTTGATCTGCCATTGACCATCTTCTCTTGTTAGTAACTTTTCTCCAGCACTAAAAAGCCGCTCAACATGTTGAGATGAAGGATGGCAGTA
>NW_021769470.1:0-1165 GCF_005508785.2 Acyrthosiphon pisum
ACAAATTTCAAAACAAACGACTCGGTCACACACGTAGATAGCACACGTACTAAGCAAAAACAAGATAACTCCATTTTTTGTAAAAAAAAAAAAGCGCCTAGGAATTTCCTATTACAGGTCATCTTAAAATTCAATTTAAAATAAGGAAATATGTGGTAAGTCCAAATAGTAAATACTAAGCAAAACCTCGGCATAATATCACATGTAAAATTATAGAGTTATCCTGTATTTTGCTAACATTCATAAGTTGAAAAAAAAGGAACATAAACTTTAGTCACATTTTATAAATTAAATAATGATGATTTGGTATATTGTATTGTAATTTACTAAACTGATATTGTTAAGAATGTGGTGTAATGATGATGACTATTAATTATCCTTGTCATTTATTAGGTAAACATTAAACTGTGATCGCACATGCTAGGCACTGCAGGTTGATAATTTATACAATTATTAGTAATTAAAATATTATTATATAATACATTAACATAATATAATAATATTAGAATAATAAATAGGTAATGTTAAATAAACTACTTAAAAATACAATATACGTAAATAATACAATATTTTGAAAATAATTTGATTCTTTTTGAGCTGTGTACAGACATGGTCAATTTTCAATTTTTTTAGTTTTTTTTTCTATAAATATCAATAAAGTTTTATCTGTTGGGCCAAAAAGTGTATAAATTTAATATAAAGCTCCTGATATATTGTTACAATATCAGTTGAAAAATATTAAAAAAACATAGGCACAATTTTTTTTTATAAGCATTTAAATATCAAATTTTGACAAAATTTATCAAATTTTAATTTGAAAAATTATTTTGTAGTTAAAAATTTATAAAATGTTCAATTTTTGTATCTAAGAATTAAAAATTTAAAACAAGATTCCACATAAGTAATTAATTCTGTTACTAAAAAATTTAAAAAATACATTTACACAGTTTATTTTTATAGTCATTTTAAGTACAAATTTGGACGAAATTACATATTAAAAACCTAGGATAACTATTTTAGTTATTTTGTTGTGATTGTATAATATTATTCGTGGGTACTTGAAACTTCTAAAGTATACTATTATATATCTATGATTTTACCACGGTTTTTTGTTGATGTATAACGCGTTATAACTTATAAGTACCTAATAGATATTATGATATGA
>NW_021769471.1:0-784 GCF_005508785.2 Acyrthosiphon pisum
TGTAATACAAGATTCCTTATAGGTTAATCTACCTTTATCAAAAAAAAAATGTCTATAAGAAACTCAAATTAAATTTTTATGAGCGTTTGAAATTCATATTTTTACAACATTTGATATTCACTCGATTTCTTACGTAACGATTTTCTTATTTTATTGTAATTAAAAAACGAATGACTGTAGATACTTGAAAATTTCACTGAATGTTTATATTAGAATTTTCTATACACGATAAAAATTTGAAAATAACTTGACTCTTTTTGAGCTGCTTACGGACATTGTCATTTTTCAATTTTTTTAATTTTTTTTTCTATAAATATCAATAAAGTTTTATTTGTTTGGTAAAAATGCATGAAAATTTAATGCGAGGCTCCTGATATATTGTTACAATAGCAATTGTAAAATATTAAAAATACATAGGCACACATTTTTTTAATAAGCATTTGAAGTTGAAATTTTGACAAAATTTATCAAATTTAAAATTGAATAATTATTTTGTAGTTAAAAATTTATAAAATGTTCAACTTTTATATCTAAGGATTGAAAATTTAAAACAAGATTTCACGTAAATATTTAATTCTGTTACCAAAAATTCTAAGAAATACATAAGCACAGTTTATTTTTATAGTCATTTTAAGTTCAAATTTGGACGAAATTACATATTAAGAAACCTGGTATAACTATTTTAGTTATTTTGTTGTGATTGTATAATATTACTTGTGGGTACTTGAAACTTCTTAAGTATACTATTATATATCTATGATAGTACCACGGTTTGTTGTTGATG
>NW_021769472.1:0-710 GCF_005508785.2 Acyrthosiphon pisum
TTGTTGATTAAAAATAAATATGTCTAACACATCATTTTCAAATTTCAGTGAAAAAAAAAAAAATGTTTCTGTTTTTTATATACTATATTAAATAGATGAAAATAATATTAATGAATAATGTTGTAAATAAATGTTTTATATTTGCAGGGAAAAACTGAAAGATAAAATATAATCAATTTTGAATTCACTAACTATCGACGTACACTAAGGAACTGATTTAATACTTATTATTACAGAAATATCATACAAAAGCTAAAAAAATTGAAAACTGAGTATATTCGTAAAGAGTTTAAAAAAGAGTCAAATTATTTTAAAAATTTTATCGTGTATAGAAAATGCTAATATAAACATTCAGTGAAATTTTCAAGTATTTACAGTCATTCGTTTTTTAATTACAACAAAATAAGAAAATCGTTATTTGAGAAATCGATTGAATATCCAATATTGTAAAATATAAATATTATAAAATTTTAATTTGATTTACTTGTGGACATTTATTTTTTTATTGATAAAGGTAGACAAACTTATGAAGAATCTTGTATTACATTTTCAAATCTTAGATTTAAAAATAAAACTTTTCATGAATTTCTAACTCAAAATAATAATTTGCAAATTTTCGTCATTTATACGTATTTTGTAAATATTTGAACTTTAGATGCTTATAAAAAAAATTGTGACTGGAATTTTAATTTTTTTCATGTGCCATTGAA